>NW_013666257.1:163169-191001 GCF_000517525.1 Limulus polyphemus
AATTAATCAATACTATCTGAACGAAACAGTCTTTTATATCAGGAGAAACTTTAACATAACTTACCGTTCGTGACCCCACCTCAATCCACAATTTGAGAATACCAGGACTAAGTGATACTTTTTTGAATCCCAACCCCAGTAGGTATTACAGTGCTACTCCAAATAATTGCGTAAAGTATACATGTTTCAGGAAACTAAGTCATAAATGAAACAAAACATCATATGTAAAGACACGTTGTGCGTTTGTTTGTTTGCCTGCAAACTCCTGACGTAGTTTTAGAGCAAGCGAGAGGGTTTCCTTATCTTTATGGCGTAGTTCACTACCAAGGGGAGCTAAAACGCTCCTGGAAGATCACCCAACCATGATGAGGGACTTAGAGTACATTTGTATGGTCGCTGAACCCCACTTTGGCATTGGAATATTGTATTTCTGGTCCCTCATGGGATCACGGGTAGCTATAGAAATAATTGGGGATAATGTAGGAGTTTGGTCTGTATATTGGGGCTTCTATGAATCATGAGAGAGACGTTTGAACCCCACAGCAGAGTGCGCGTATTTTATGCTACTATATAATCTACAAAAAAATGTGTGGATGAATTGCACTGTTATTAACTTAACTTTAAGATAAGACTTAGATACCTACGGAAAGTATGTTTGTCTAAATGTTATAAATAAGCCGATATATCCCCAGGAGGGGCAGCAATAAATCTGAAGGCTTACAACGCTAAAAACGAAGTTTCAATACCGGCTGTGGTCAGAGCACTGATAGCCCATTATATCGCTTAGTGGTTTTTACAACAAACAAGGTAAGTCGATGAAGACTTAAAGAAGATATTCGGAGTCCAGTTTATCTTAGAGTGAAAAAGTTATAATCTGAAAAAATATGTGATTTATAAGGTAATTTATAATTACTTTAATGTGTCTTACTACTAACTTTTACACTAGCGACTTACATAGGTTATGAAGACTTTAACTTTTGTAACTAGGTTAGGGCTAAAGCGCTTTTATTGGTTTCATTATACGTACGGCGTTTTTTCATTTGTCATTTACTCACCAGAGTGAACCTGTATTTATACTATAACAGTTTAAGCATGAACCAAGCCCTGTTTTTCGATTTGTCTGTGTCGAAAGTTACTGATTAAGGGTGGAATTCCCCGAAACCGGTATAACTCAGTGACAAGTGATAAATCGATTGGTAGATTGGGCTTCAGATTTACATTCATTGACTTGTGGCTTAAATGAAGCAAGTTTTCAAAAGGCAGAGTTACAGTAAGTTATCGTGTTACGTTTAAGTTGTTCTTAAAAAGTCTGTTAGCTATCCGTTATTTACAAGCATCCAGATAAAGCCTAATATGTAACACTTAAAATGGGAGACACTAAAAAATTACATTTTCAGCCAAAAAACAAAGTTTACTTTCTATTGTTGTAGTATACAAAGAAATATAATTTATTCTAAATGGAGAAAAGTATTCTCAGAAATGTGATTAGATTACGAAGCGAAACACCAGTAAAAAGAATACAGGGTGACTCAAAGGTTCGTACTTGTAGTTGTAGCATGAATTCACGATTAACCCTAATTTTAACATTTGTTTAAATTGCGTGCCATTAATTTGTGTATATATATCATACACACACACTCTTAATCTGTACAGTCACCCATTGTATATTATTTACATTTATCTGAAAAATAAACAGAAAATATCAAGTATACATAATAGAATATGGAATTTGAAGACACCCTGTATATAATTTCAGACACATACTGCTAACACATGTCTTGAATAGAAAGGTTAGCATATTTTGAGTTTGACTAAAACGATATCAAAGTCACTGGTAAGACCGATACTTGTCAAGGTTGAAGCTTTGAGCATAGTCATGATATAAAAGACTTTTTGGTTTAAATATTAGTGATTAATTTATATATTTGTGAGTGAATATTTTATTATTTTTAAGTTTTGGTACAATAAGAGTTAAGTAGAAGGTTTTGTTAATAACTAATTGGTGTCGATAATATAGAAAGTGGCCAGACGACTATGTAATAAACTAAAGATATAAATAGCGTGAGACGAGCGGGAAGCAGCAGACAGACAGTATTAGACAGATAAAAGCAAAGGGAATATAGTTGGTGTGAAGTTAATTAACGTAAAAGTGATAGGCCTAACGTTTGATATATATATATATATATATATCAGTGGAAAAGGAAACTAGAATAAAATAAGTTTATTCCGTCAAAACAAAATTCTAAAGTAATTGAATCAGTCTGAGTGCAATTTGACAAAAGGAACATAGATATTCAGAAGAAAGACCACAGTCGTAAGTGAATCATACCAGACTATTATTGCGATAGTATTAAGGAAAATAATTCTGCTTGTCAACTGAGATTCTAAAGTAATTGAACAGGCCAAAGTGGACTTTTGACAAGAAGAGGATAACTATACATATAATGATATAACGTTTACGTTATGTTTATATTCTCTATAGTGTGAATACTTTATTGTTTATACGTTTACCTTGTTTCTAATATATATATTATTTGAAAACAAGGAAGGTGTGTGTGCTGTTTATTCATCGACGAATTTATCGCTAACAAGTCAGACACCTATTGTAAAAGAATCCTAAGCCCAACAACTACATAGTATATGTTTATACTATTAAGAAATATAAGTAAAAGTCATATTTCGACAATTGGCAAAAAAAAATCAGAACCCAAATACGTATATAATATTTTTTAAACTCTGACAAGTATCAACATGCACACTCCCCCCCCCCCCCTCCTTCACATCGATGTCTCGGCTGTAAGTCTAAGGACTTACGTTAAAAATAGGATTTTGATACCCGCAGTGGGCAGAATACAGATAGCCTATTGTGTAGCTTTGCTCAGAACATCAACAATAACAAAAAAAAAAAATAATTTAATTGTTATAATTTTTTACACACACTATTCTACCATTTGATTACTATAGCATGTGATAGATAGTGTATCTAATTAAATATTTAAATTATGTTACAAGATTTGGTATGAAATGATACTTTTGATGACATTAATATTTGGATCAACCGAGTGGACTTTATTAATACATCAGTGATTTTTTTTTTAATTTTTGTCATCCAAGTCAATTCAATTGTTTACTAATGGTAGACGTCGGGAAAAAAGTGAAAAGTATACAGTTAGTGAACATAAATAAAGTACGACATTTCAAGCAATTTTTTGTGTGTCTGATTATTATGTATCACATTTTATTTAAGGCCGTACTGGGAGGAACAGAAATATCGTACGACATTTTACATAGTTTTGGATTCTGTGATTATTATTATGCATCACATTTTAAGGCTGTGCACGTTTGAATTTTTTATGTCCATACTTCAGTGAAAATGGACAACGTCAGGAACACATTTCATATCTGTTTGTTGTTTTACGCACTGATTCTCCGTTTTTTCTTACCGAACAGTTCTGTTCTGAGGTTATAGTAAGAGTTGAGATCACTTAACCGGAATCTTCTATAGATAGACAGCATTTTTTATTTTTTTTTAGTATTGCAATAAATGACGTGTTGAACCATCTGTCTTATGCCTGGAAGTAGGTGGTGTAGACCGTATGGCCATGTACCAAAGCAGCTGGTTGGTATTTTTAGGTGAATAAGATTCCAACACCGCCTATGTCATTTAAAAAAAATCCTGCCATTTCTTTAGCTTATGTAACCCACTTATATATATATATATATATATTAAATGCTTTCTTAAATGAAGTTGAATGAACTCATCGTGAAACTTTTTTTTTGTCCCGAACAAAGTCGTGATTTATGATGATCTTTAACCTAATGATACATCTAAGATTCTGTCCAGTGGCCACTCATTTAAACATGGTTTGAGGTTACAATTTGTGTTAAGACAGCTATATAAGTATTTCCTTTTAAAGAATGATAAGAACGAAATCAGAACTTTCCCCGGATCTTTACCTATCTTGTACCATATATATATTACCTTTTCACATTGTTGTGGGATATGTTTTTAACGTAGACGTATGTTTTACTGTTTAGTGGGAGGGAGGGTTAGCGTCTGGATTTTTTCCCAATGTTTTGGAGCGGTATAAAATGCGAGTTAGACTAGAATAGATTATTATTGGCTATTGAGTGTATTAGTAAGCTACACTGAGATTGAAGTAGTGAGATTTTATTTGTTAGTCAATACTGTAATTATTGAGTTTGTTTTCGACGAAGTAATAATGCCATACACTTTGTACAGCCATAGAAATAAAAAAAGTAACTTTTAGTAGTTGTTTGGTTAAGCACAAAGCTACATAATAGGCTATCTGTTCTCTGCCCACCACGGTTATCGAAGCCTGTAGACTTACTACTGAGCTAATAGATGGGGGTTAGGGGCAAACTTTTAGAAAGTGAAGGTGTTGTATTATCGACTGTATACTTAGGCCTAACAGTAAACGCTAGTAAAGTTAACTTGTAGAACTTGAACTTTAGGAAATATAACGCTACTGTGATGAAACTTGCGAGGTGTGATATATAATATTTTATATCCTTTTAAAACTAACACACATTTCTAGATTTCGCTAATCTTTTGTTCCACAGTTGGTATCTAAAGCGTAAAATATTTCTTGCTGACCGAAACAGTGTTGGAAACATGAGCACTCTGACAACTGTCATTGCTGTTGGGTAAGACGTCCCGTTCGACTGACCATATGCTTTACTAATATTTAAGACTATATTTCAAGGCATGTCAGTGAAACAACATTTTTTATGTTCTGGTTTCATTATCGAAATTGTTATAATAGCGTAGAAAAGCCAGTCTTTTTTTCTAACATTAGATTTGAAAATCTTAATGAAGTAAAATATTAAAAAAATACGAAAAAGTTACTAATCTGAAATCTGTTTCGCACATTTATTTATACAAAAAGCATTGTTCTGTTTTTTGCTGTTTACAATAAACCGTACAACAATAATTTCTGTTTGCCGAGTGGATAAGTAAATCGTGTAAAAAAAGGTAGACTTTTTAAAAAGATACATTCCAAAGTAAAGATATAAAAGTGGCCTTTTTTTTTAAAGATAAATTCCAAAATAAAGATTAATCTCTTTACTCCAAAAACTCGTGTATTTTATTCAGTTTCAAACATTAATTCATAATAAATTTTATTACGTATTTTGAAGCACTTCGATCATATGATCTCATTCACTTGTTCGTCTTTTAGAACACAACACTTCCAATATGGAGATTCAGAAAATTTCTGATATATATACGGTGAGAATCGATTGAGTTTGTGTAGTTTTCTCTGATGTACCCAGAAAATCACCCGAGTTTTCAACTAAGCATGAACAAGAAGCTTCAGAAGATTGGCATGTTTTAATGCAAATTTGATTCAAAAACCAGACTTATTACACGAGACTGAACCAGGTGTACGAAAGTATCAGGTAAATCACAAGATTGCATGTATGTCTACAGTGAATATATATTGCACAGATTGAATTTTTTTTTATAAGACTATATTTTCGACTACAGGGCAGAAGCAAGTACATAAACGTTATTTTCTTATGAAATTTTTACAGTTACCCGCATTTATTTTTTTAAAAAAGTGACGAAAACTATGGTTTTATGGAGAATACTCAAGATTTTGTTTTGATAGAAATAGCTCCACCCCCAATGGCTCTGTGGCAAGTCTGCAGACTTACGACATTAAAAATCAATGTCGATACTCGTGGTGGGCAGAGCACAGATAGTTTATTGTGTAGCTTTGTGCTGAACAACTGAATGAAATAATGTATATACTTGTCACATCTAAGTTTCATACATCAATATAACTTTATCTCGCCAAAACGCATTAATAGAGTGAAGTTAGCAAAACCAAGTCTTCTAGTCCTAGAAAATGTTTTTTCTAAACAAACTTGGCTACGTTTTGACGGGTGGTCAGCAGGCAAGTAAGGGGGTTCTACCCTAACGTTCCTGGTATGGGTGTGAGGAATTTACAACCAGTTCACAAAAGTACTTCGTAGGCTTTTGGTTTCCAGCGATTCTCTTTCTTTAACCTTGAGTACAACAACTACTCCCATTATATATATTCTGACCAAACCTAACCCTAATTTTTGTTACTTCTGTACGAACTGAAAAAAGAAAAGAAAAAAAAAAGAGTGCTAGTGAACCTTTTTCTGGCGCGTTTCATTCGCCACTAGAGGACGTGGTTGATTCTACTAGCCGCTGGCAAGGTCATTCTGAAAAAGAAAAATGTAGGCGTCTAACCCTAATAATGGTTTAGAAGGTCATGGAGCTAGTTACATTTAATTCACGTCGTGTTTCCTTCTAATTTATATATTAAACAAGATGATAATCATCAGGTCTACCTGTCACGTTTTTTTTTCAGTCCCCCCCCCCTTTTACTGAAGATTTTGTTTCGTAACAAATGGATTGAATAATTGTCTCGTTAGAACCATTACATAAAGGTCTTAGCTACTACCAGAGGCGTCGGAACCGAGGGTGCTCCAGCATCCCCACTTTTACATATATATATGGTTTGTATAACAACTGTAAATTAAATTATTATATTAATTCCCTGGGGGGCAGACCCCATAGATTAAGCTGCTTTTAGCAGCTCCTTATACTTTCAATCTCTCATTGTAATATCTGCATGTCTAGCCACCCCACACCCCCACTTGCAACTCCTTCTTACACTACTGACTACGATGACAATTTTACAACCTAAGTGATAAAGCGAGGAATTTTAGATAATTTCAACAATTACAGTCAATATGCATTTAATCGGAAGTGATATAAAAGAAGAGAGAGAGAGAGAAAAAGACCCCATTGAAAAGAAAGGATTCCCGTCATTATATATGAGGTAGTGGGTCAGACAATAGTATCTCAAGAGTTTGTGGTGGGAGCTTCCTTCTAGTCTATTGGTTTAAAGTAAGGTACAGTTATGCGCAGTTATGTCTCGTGTATATACAGTTTTATGCGAAAGTTCTGATACAATCATTTTGTCTCTCTCGATACACCAATTAATACAAAACCTTAGCAAATCAGCACGTCAGTATTCTTGGTAATTGCGGTTTTTGTCGACATTCTTAGGATGCATATGGTCATAAATACTTTTTTTTAATCCAAAAACATAAAGGCTTCCGAAATGATACCACTCAATAATGGCAAGAATAACAACTGCTAAGCCTTTTCAAGGTGGCGATGCATGATAATAATTAATTAGACATTAGTATTAGGCCTATTATATTTTTAACACTGTATTCTATATCTAGTCCCAAGTCTAGTCTAGTTTGAAAATTCCTAAAGTACTAGATATAGAATACGGTGTTTAAAATATAACAGGCCCAATACTAATGTCTGATGACACATAAATTAATGCTGAGATCAATGCCACTCACCCGAACAGTCAGTTTTGACGCAAAATGCTTCGTGTCTTTAAAATGCGATTCCAGATGTGCTCTTTTTTTTCAGTTAAAATATAAGCAACTTCGGTAAACAAAATACCATCTGAAACCAAACATCTCATTTTACAAACATATATACTTCTCAACCAGAACGATATTACCTGAACTATCATTAAGATTAAAAATAAAACCTCGGACGGAAATAATATCCAATTACTTTAAATAAAAAATTTGGGATACGTGGGAATTTTTCTTTTTTGCTTGGTTTTACACTTGTTTCATGTTTACTTCTGCTCAATCTGCGGTCTATTCCAATATGAAAATCTCAGTTAATAAGATATGGTCGTGGTATTTTGTTACCCCGGATAGCTTTTCTTTCTTTATTACCACACGTATTCTTGCTTAAAAACGAAAACTATTCATTAACAAGCATTCTATATCAAAAACGATGTAAACCACCAAATTAATTTGTTTTGAATTTCGCGTAAAAGCTATTCAAGGCCTAGCCGCTCTTAATTTTGAAATGATTGACTAAAAGAAAGACAGCTAGTCAACAACACCCACCGCCAACTCTTGGGCTATTCTGATCGAATAGTTGGTTTCACTGTCACATCATAATGCCACTGAAAGAGTGAAAATGTTCGGTGATGGGATTCGAACCCGCGACCTGCAGGTTGCATGTCGATCGCCCAAACCACAGGTCATGCCAGCCCTCACTTAACGAGAAGACCAATTTAGCTCGACTCTAAGACACAAAAAAAAAATGACACGTGGCATGCCAGTTCTCACTTAACGAGAAGACAGATTTAGCTCGATACTAAGACACACACACAAAAAGACACGTGGCACAAACAATGGCTGCTGAGAATGAATTTATTGGTTTCCTATCGTATATTTTATTTCAGAAATTATCTTATTAATCACCCTCGAATGTTTATGTTGTCACTGGACAAGTATAAATGGATGGTTATCAAATTACCCCATAGGGTTGTTCCAAACTTCATTATAGTGATGCTAGGATGCTAAATTTTAACAGTTGAGAGAAACTTAACCTTAATCATTCGTTATTATGTGAACGTCTTTTCCAAAATGGCGTAGCATGATTATAATTAATTATACTTATCATCAGACATTATTAGTATTAGACCTATTAAATCTTTTAACACTACATTCTTTTCCGGACCCTTAGGGATTTTCAAGAATTAGCAGAGTATATAATAATGGTATTTCAACCACATTATGGTCACCATATTTATTACCGATGAAAATCCCTAATCAAAATAAACACTCCTTTGGAGATTAAGAAAGTCGATTCACTTGCATCGTATAAAACTACCATGCTGATATAACCATATATTTTAAGCCTCATTTCAGAATATTTAAATATACTCAAATAGTGCCGATTACTAGATTTTCGAATCGAAGTTAGTATTATTTTTAATACACTATAAAGATTTTAACAATGATTCATGTTCAACCACAGCCTTCAATACTAAACGAGACGTTTCAACGAATAAAATCTAACGATGTCTGTAACAACTAGTAACCACGATGAATTTGCTCTATTCACTCTGACAAAAATCAAAACAAAACCATGCCTATTTGTCAGTAAATATGTATATAACAGTCTTCTTGCATTTTAAAGAAAACAAACAAACTTGTGCATGAAAAGTCTACTTAACAAAAATGCCAACCTTTTAGATCTAATACCAATAATACAAAACATTGAAGGTTAGGCCTAATTAAAAAATTATCGCTCTCTTTCAAACGCTCTTTTTAATTCTGTCCTGGGTTTTTCCTACAGCGTTATTTCAATGCATCAGAGACATTTTTTTTGTCAAATCTACATCCGAGCTTTTGTGCTGAAATCATGCCACATGTACATTACTACAGTATTAAATATTTCTTATAAAATTGTTCAAGTAATTGTCACTAAAATTTTGGGGATTTTCTATGTGACTGAATAATTAGTTATATTTCTCTGGAAAAATTAAAATAACACTTTTGTTTTTGTGATTATTATTGCAAAGTACCAGGATGTGAATGACACGTGCAATTCAACAATAAAAAAGTAAACAAAGAAACTGGTTGTGGTGACGTCAGTAACTGTATGACTTCTTGCTTATCATAAAAATTCAAACTGCTAACACACGAAGTCAATATTTTTGCTAAATGGTTTGTTAATATATGAAAAAAAATAATTACATTTTTTTCCCTAAGTGCGCACACAAATACACATCAAAACATCTGGAAGCGTCCACTTCCTTTAAATTTTAGTAACTATCCAGAGTATTAGAATTACCTTGTTTTAGAGCAATAGATCTAAGTAATAACAGGTTTATTTAATTATTCGAACTATCCCACACAGCCCTTAGGTAGCTGCTACGGACGTAAGTTCAGTATGGATAATGTTAGAAAATAATACATTCATTTACTCAAGATTTCTCTTGCCACTCATCACCCAAAAAAACAATTTGGTAAAACCAGTCATCAATAAAGAAAGATTGAGATAAACCAGTTATTACTGCGCAAAGTTTCTAAAACCAGCCATTATTACAAAAAAAGAGTCAGATAAACCAGTTATCACTACACAAAGTTTCTAAAACCAGTTATCATTATAAAGGATTTTGTAAAAACAATTTAGTTTACATTATACAAAGATAAACTACAACCAGTCATCATTACACAAAAAATTAGGGAACCTTGTCGTCATTTTACACAAAAAGTTAGGTAAACTTATCATTACACAGTGGGTTTGGTAAAATCAGTCACCATTCCACAAAGATTAGGTAAAACTATTTGTTTTTAAGGACATACAAGTAAAAATTCGCGGTTCTTTAACTCTAATATGCCACTAAATAAATATGTAAATTGCTTAAACATTCTACACACGCTCGTTCATTCCTCTACCTTCTTCATTTAAAACTTCGATCATCTAGTATCACCAACTAAAAATATCCAAATTACACGAGGCACTAGCAAATCCAGCTTCCAAAACTATATGAATTCTAAAAAGTTTAACCTTTAAGACGAAGAACGCTGGAAATTCTTGATTGTTTATCAAGAGAAAAACACTCATTAAACGACAGTAAGTAAGATTCAAAGTTTCAGTTAACAGCACATTCCTCTCTTTTGCTCAAAAGGTGAAAAAATACATTTACTAAAACCAGGAATTGTCAGCTATATCTGCTCTGTTATATAACGACAGCAAAAGGTGACTATGGACACTAGACTGTTTATGTACTAATTGGCCTGTGTTTAAGGTATACCCTTTACGTATTAATTGGCCTGTTTATGTCCTAATTGGACTGTTCTAACTACAGTCAAGAGTGTACATGGTATACCCTTTATGTATTAATTAGTCTGTTCTAACTACAGTCAAGAGTGTATATGGGTATACCCTTTATGTCCTAATTAGTCTGTTCTAACTACAGTCAAGAGTGTATATGGGTATACCCCTTTATGTACTAACTGGTCTGTTCTAACTACAGTCAACAGTGTATATGGGCATACCCTTTATGTACTAACTGGTCTGTTCTAACTACAGTCAACAGTGTATATGGGTATACCCTTTATGTACTAACTGGTCTGTTCTAACTACAGTCAACAGTGTATATGGGCATACCCTTTTAGTATTAATCGGTCTGTTTTTACAATAACAACAACAAAGAGCGTCTATAGGTGCCCCATTTCTACAGTAATTAGTCATCCGTGTTATATAATTATAGCCAAGAGTATCTTGGGATACACACTTTCTGCACTAATTGGCCCGTTCTGCTATATAACTACAATCAGGAATACCTATAGGTATACCCTTTATGCAATAATTGACCTGCTCTGTTACCTAACTACACTCAAAAGTACACCCTCACTTCAAGTTTGTTTGTTTTTCTGGGAATATCGGACTCAATTTTACTGACAAATAACATGAGAAAAAACATGTTATTGCTCCAGATTACCCTAAAGTATCACGAGTTAACAAACACTGACGTTGAATCATTTATGTATTGCATCTGTCTGAAGTTTATAGGAAACTGAACTCTAGTTCCCTCTGTGTTCCCTGAATTATCTTTATAGGCTTTAAAACAGTATCCGAACTGGATGAATCACGGTCATCGTTGTAGTGGTAGTAGTAGTACAATAACTAAAATTATTCTGCCTTCGTAGAAATCAATTAATTTTTTGTTTATTATTTATTACCAACCCGCAGGAAAAAAGAAAAAGAAGGAAAACTAGCATGTTGTAATTGTATTGCACGAGCTCTTACCAAACTACTCTTCACAAACATTACCGCTGATATAAAGGTGATTGTTCAGTTAATGGACGAACTCCAAGAATGCGACTCATTTCTATCCTACTACTACAAAAAATTTTTCTTTTTGCTTGAGATCCCAAAATATGAAGTGTAACACCTGAGTGCCGAGTGAAAGAAGACACGGTTACTGATACAAAAACTCGTAGGTGTTATTTGTTATACCAAACTGGGAGTGGAATTTTTGTGGACCCTCCCTGACTCTCTCTTCTGGGTCGAAACTTGGGAGACTGTTGGCTGTAACCGAGACCCCGACTTGGTGGGCGATCCGAATCCGGAGAACATAACATAGTTGGTGTTGAAGAGGTACTGTCATCATCGTTCAAATATGCATTTTCTTCTTGTTCGTTTTTTAATTTTTTCTCTATTTTTTCTCGATAGCTACTTATAAATCTCTGCATTTCATTGAAAAATGTATCATCTGTGGCTAAATCAATATCTTCTAAGAGTTTTTGCACTTTAGTAGCTGTTACAATCGATTTGGCAGGACTCGATTCGGCACTCCGAGACTTGAGGTTTGTTTTGGTCTTACTAGGAGAAAGGTTGTTTCCTCTAGAAGGGTAACGGCAGAAATCAGGACTGATGGAAGATCTAGTGGCACGTTGTCTGAAAGCCCAAGTTTTATTTCCTGTGTCCACTTTTGGCCGAACGTCTGTGGGGGGTTTATATGAAAACCGTCCTGGAGTGTTTCTGGTCAGAGATGATCCAAGCCCACCAATATCACTAGTCTGAGAATGACATCTAGAAATACTAGAGGTATAACTTGAAGAGTCTGTTGAAGATCGTCGGTCTTTACGACCATAAGCTGAAGAATTGGAGCTGTTATGGCGGCTCATCTGTACTCTTTCGCTATATTTTCCCCAATATAAATTTTCCGTACTTTGAGATTTATGACTAATGCCTGGTGTCGTTTTCCTTCCAGGTGGACTTACTGAAACTTGTTTGACTTTCTTTACAGACTTTAAAGTTGGTGTATTAACGTCAGAAAAAATCGAATCCACGGGGGCATCTCTAGGGACTTGTCCAGGGGTTTGCTTTGTTTCCTTTAACCTAGTTTTTCCAGAATCCTTAACTTTCCCCTGGTCATCCCCTGAAAGAACTGAACTTGTTTCTGATGATTCGGGGCCAAAGCCAGAGTCACAACCATCTGACAAATATACACGGGAACAGTTACCGACCTCGTCCCCATTTTCTGACATGCAGTACAACTTCCGAAGACTGGATTTTCGGGGTTGACTAGAGATTCGAGAACCTGCTCGACTTTCTCCTTCAGAGAATTCGGAAGAGCTGTCTGCAGTGAAGGACAGTGGCTTGCGAGACATCTGAAACTGTGGTGTGGATGACCTTGCTAATCTGCCCTCCTCTTGAGATGAACTTTCACTGCAGTAATAGAGGCTGGCACTAGACGTAGACGAGTCGTCACTGTAGTGAGAACTTCTTGACGGTTCACGCGGTGGAATGTCATTTGTGTCAGTAGATGGACCAATGTCCTGCTGACCCGAAGAACTGGTCAACATACGTCGGCGTGTTTGTGGTGAAGTGGGGAGACTAAGGTTGTATGTTGGAGGAGTGGAAGTTGAAGACCTGTAAGAAATTTTAAAAACATAATTATATAAAGATATGTTATACTCTAAGGCCAATTCTGTTGACAACTGCTACAAAGGCGTGGCATTTAAAGCAGGGGAGCATTCCTCCCGGCTTGATATCATTTGTTTATTTTGGAATTATAAATTTATCTTTTATATATATTCATTGGCCGCACTTTGCTGAATTTGTTAGCAGTAATTCTAATGTCACAGTCTTGCCATTCTTCTTCACTGTTGGCAGATCAACCAGCCGTCTGCAGGACCACCAATAAATGCCCCCCCCCCTATTGAAATATGTTTGATTTGTTAAGCACAAAGTTACATAATGGGCCATTTTTGCTGTATCCATCACGAGTATCGAAACCCAGTTTTTAGTGTTATAAACCTTAAGACTTACCGCCGAGCCATTGGGGGTAGGGGCATTGAAATATGAAATGGCGGTCCTGAGTGCTTCTTAAAATGCAAATTACGTTCACTATCTCTCAATGTGAACTGTGTTGAAGTGTTGGTAGTTCAGGAAATTAATATTTAGTTATCAACACATTCAGGATGTTACTTCATTAACAAACTTTGGTCTCCTGGTGTATCAGCGGACTTACAACGCTAAAATTCGGGGTTCGACTTCTCGCGGTGGACAAAGCATACATAGCCCATTGTGTAGCTTTGCGCTACAAAACAACAAAGTTTTCTTATTTAATTACTAGTTATTATTAAATACCCCACCCCAAATAAAAAAAAACGTCCAAAGTTGTTAAAACTTATCAATTATTGGCTTGATAAAATTATTATTGGTAATATAAAAATATTTTACAATAACTTCTTTGTTTGTTTGAAGTTAAGCACAAAGCTACACAATGGACTATCTGTGCTTTTCCCACCACGGGTATCGAAACCCGGTTTCTAGCGTTGTAAGTCCGCAGACATACCGCTGTGCCACTGGGGGGCTTTTACAATAACAACAATTATTTTTGTGCAAATTATAGCGTTGGAACAATTCTAAGATTTTAATAAACTTTGTTTTTACTAGTGTTAAAATAACAAGAGACAGAAATACAAATTTTCCCTTATTCAACCAAGAATGGTGATAGATATATTTGATGAATATGTGGTTTGAAGAACACCTACACTATTAACTTGAAACATTCAAAATAAAAGCATACATATGTTTCACGAGTTCGATTAATATAATTGAAACTTGTTTCTCAGTACAAACACGTACCTGTTGTACGTAACCTTCATATTAGTTGACCCGCCTTTTCCTGGAGTCATGGTCACTTTAGCTGATGACGATGATCTATGGCCTGTTGAGTAAAATAGTTATATAAACCCTCTGGATTACATCACAAAAAACTCATTAAATATCTCCTAACAGAACATCGTTAACCAGCTGTTTAGTTCGCCTATTGCAAAAACTAATACCGCATTTCATTAAGATTGTAGAAGTCAACGGGAAAAAACTAGGCGACCTTTGTGGTGAAGTACCATGCCCATACACAGACATGTTGTACCTTAGCGGGTGAAAGGTTATGGCCACGAGTGTTGGTGAAGTAAATTATATTTGTTTAGAAGTTAACGCACGTAAAATTTCTTCACATGAAGAGAATAATACATATTGACAAATTGGTGTAATTTTTTCACCGGGGGGGGGGGGCATGCCCCCTCAATTTATTTTCTGATCCTGGTTACAGTGTGCACAGTTTCGGTTATTCGAAGCATATATTGAAAAATACGTCAAAATTTAAATATTTCCCGTTAACATTTGGGTGGTGCCAGAACTTACACAAGTGTCATGCACAACTGGTATTCTCGAAGTCAGAATGTTGACTTGATAAACGTGATTGTTTCGAACTATGTATTGTTCACTTTAATTGTCTGTATCATTGCCTAAAGGAAGAGTTAATCTGAGGGGTTCGCCAGCTCTTCTGAGTAATGAGCCTGTTAATTCAAGAAAGGTAATAATTATTAACATTTTATGTTAAAATACATATCCAAATGATACCTTAACTATGATGTGTTATGACATAAATAAAATTAATGGAAAATTACACTTCACCAATATATAATCCAGTTCACACTGTAACAACCTGCTAATATAAATAACGTCTCCACCACTACTATGTTTGTCGTATCCCAACCGGCCCAAATAGCCCTGGTTTTGGGCGAAAGGCCTCGTCGACACTAGATATAGCATATATAGTGTGGTTGACATATATTATGATCCTTCTTTACTTTCTCTTATAAAGCCATGCTAATACGGTACATTACATTGTTATAGGCTTACATATCGAGAAGTTAAGCCTAATTCACGTTCGGTAATGAACACTTTTTACCTTTTACCATAATTGAAATACCATACGTTTTGTTTTATTTACATTATTGGGTAAAACAGTTGACAAAATTTATTCCTCATAACAGTTAATGACCATCTAGGACAAAATCTCGGGCACATTACCACTCACACTTGTGTTCTATATAATATTGTGAAAATAACAGTTCAAGAAAACCTTCGTTCTCGATAATCTGATTCAACAACATTCACCATATTTGTGTCTGTAAAATTTAAGCAAAAATTACCTGGCGTTAAGGGTACGGCTAATTTTAAGCAACCAAAAGTAAAAACAAAACAGAAATCCACTTATCAAAAGTCTGAATTTAATATTTAAAAAAAAGCGAAAATACAGTGAAATAACGTTTACTGAAAAAAACAAAAACTTACCAATTCGACACTGACAGGGGTCGTGCTTGTCTAAATAATGCTCCAAGGTGTCCCAGCCTCCTCCCACTCGTACCATTACGTGGTTACGTAGAATCTAAGAGGGAAAAAAGCTCACGTATTTGATGTGAATATCATACTTATAACGTTAACTCGACCTACTGCTCCGAAAACTTTTCCAATCATAACGTTAAAATTACACATGTTTTTATTAAACTGTTCAAATATTTCAAAGGATTATTAAATGACCCTGTCTACCAACAATTGTCCGATTATCAGATGATGTGTAGACGCATAATCGTGTCGTAGTTGTCACTGCGCTGTTTTTTTGTTTCAATACATGCGATTGTTGAATATATCCGGGACAGTTTGGTTTGTTTTCAATTTCGCGCAAAGCTACACGAGGACCATCTGCGCTAGCCATCATTACCCACCGACAACTCTTGGGCTACTCTTTTACCAACGAATAATGGGATTGATCGTCACATTATAACGCCCCCACGGCTGAAAGGGCGAGCATGTTTGGTGTGACGGGGATTCGAACCCGCGACCCGTAGATTGCGAGTAGAGCTAACCACCTGACCATGCCGGGCCGTTTAAAATGAAAAACAAATATATAATATTATGATCTCCTCAGATCGAATTTAACCAGTATGAACTGTGCAGTACTGACGACAGCTTAGTTGATGCCATAGGCAAAAATTAAGGCTGTGCCCTTTAACTCACACTGGAGATTCAGAGCATTTGACGCCCTAGGCAGCCGCTTATATTGCCTATCCTTAACTTCGGGCCTGTGTATTAAAATATCGTATTTAACTACCATAATGTGTTGGAGTCTTTCACTCACACATTCTCCCTACCCCTTTTATTACGAACCTTTCGTTTTCAATTCAAGACGAGACGCAGAAGAAAAGACCACTCTCAGAAGTATTTGGGGTCGGATCGTATTTAACATGCTTGGATAAAAAAAAAACGCGCTCCGCACTTTGTGTCACTGGTAGCACTCTCATAATGACGGTCGAATCCCATTATTCTGCATTCCCTCTAGTCAGTCTGTCAGCTCAAAATAAGAGACGGCTATGCGTAGATGGATCTCGTGTCGCTTTGCGCGAAAATTTCGGAAACTAACAGTGAAATTATTTGAACCTTTACAATGTTTTATTTCCAGAGTTTGTTAGGTTTTTGTTGTTTTCCCATGCAAAGCTACGCAGTGCACTATCTGCACCCTGTCCACCGCGGGGAATTGAACCCTAGATTTTAACATTTTAAGTCCGTACACTTACCTCTGAGTCAATGGGGACTCCCCCCTCGAGTTTACCGCGTTGCGTTCTTAATGCAAAGACTCAATTGGCTATCTGTACTCTGTCCGCCGCGGGGAATCAAAACCTATATTTTAGCATTATAAGTCCGTAGATTTACCTCTAACATACTGGGGACACCCCCCCCCCCCCCATCGAGTTGATTCACAATGAATATATAATAACCTTACATACATTGCCGATAAATGAGGCTGATTCGATGCTTCTTGATAAATCTACACCAAGCATTTTGTATTGTTAGGAGCCAAAGGAGTGATTCACAATGACATAAGATTAAGAGTGAAATATAAAAAAAAGAAGAAAAAAAGATCATAGACGAAAATGCGCAGTGCGCAGCACGTGTCGAGTTCTTCACGACGTTTAGCCTGCTAAGAAAGTTGCTCCGCCCAAAAATTCTTGCATGCATTTTATCGCCGACCCATATACGGAAAGTAAAAATGTGGCATTCCCACTAAAACTTCATTAGCATTAAAATCTGTATATATACAATTAAAATACGAAGCGGAACCCCTAACCCCCGGGATATAACTTCGGGCACGTTCTACTTTGTCCTTCTCAGAAGCAGGACAAAACATATAATAACCTTACATATATTGCCGATAAATGAGGCTGATTCGATGCCTCTTGATTAAATCCACACCAAGCATTTTGTATTGTCAGGAGCTAAAGGAAAATTGGAAATTTTACGACTCACCAAAATGTTTATATTTGATTGATTTATTACAAATTTTATTACAGAAAGACCCTACAAACCTTATATCATTGGGTTCAGCGTGAAATACCCTAATAAAAGTACCTCCATATGGTCCGTGGGCGTAAAAAAAGCGGGCGTACCAAGTATGCCTTTAAGGTAAAAAATATCTTAGTGGTAACCGATTTGGAAATTAACAAAGACAGGCTATGCAGAAAGCGCACTGGTTCTAATGTGTTACGAATTAAATACGTTGTTGCCAATTTCTAAGATTTATAGCTTCGTTACACATCTGTTCTCCTTCTACAAGAAGGTGTGTATGACTATCGCGTAAAGGTATATACTAATCATCATAAGTTATATATATATGGTTAAACAGAAACAGAAAAATAAGCAGTTTTTCATAAGGGAAAATAAATATTTTGGAAATGTATATATTATGTTTCTTTTGTCATCTTGAACTATGCATCACGATAATTATTTCATTCATACAATTCTTTAAAATAAACGATTTAGTGACTGGTCTTGCTACTAGATGGCGATAGCACTCACCCTAACAAAAATGAGAGTTTTTGTGTCTCCAATGCGATACTTTCCTTCTGATACTCTAATCATTGGGAACTGGAAAGGGCAGGTACATCGGTTCAGGAGTTCCACAACCTGAAAAAAAAATATATATATATATATAAGAAAAAAGAAAATATTTGTGACAAATAAAAAAAGAAATGATTTAAAAATTCGTGTTTCTCGATTTTCCTCTAAGCTCTTATTGAACTAAATTTATGGATCCAATTGAACTATAATAAGTTGGAAAATATATTCAATACTTGTGATGATTTTTTAACATCAAGCTAGAACCAACTTTACATCGATACACGTGTTTGATTTTACATTATTGGGAAGTAACTTACAGATATCTTTCTATTATTATTATTATTATATATTTTTGGGGTTTCGTTACGTATATAACAAACAACTGTCAACCCAGTTTCTAATTACAAATAGATATACGACTGTGAGTTTATACCGAGTAATTATGTCGTACTCAATGACCTCGATATGTGCTACATTATATATTTATCAACATAGCCATTAGAATGGTGGTACCAAAAAAGGCGTGTACCACATGGCTAGTTATCTTACAATACAAACATCAACTTTCCAATTTATTTTACATGAACGTGCCTTGTAACTGAACGCATCGACACACGATAATTTCTCGAAGCGTGATTCTACATCGAAGCAGGAAGTGCTTGCCACAAGAAAACCTGAGGTACCAGTGCTGTTGTTCCCATTTTAATTTTTTTGTTGTTGAAGTTATTCTTACTTAACGTTGGTTTCAAATACAGACAATATTCTGATAAAGAAACAGGATTATGTCACTTTGATATCTTGCATTCAGTTCTTGTTGTTTATATTTTACTGAAGATAACTTTCGATCCTCTTCAGCAGTCGACACAGGCTTAATAAACACTAGGCTAGATGGCGACTCCTGAAATATCAGTAGTCGTCACCAGGCTTAATGAACACTAAACGAGATGGCGACTCCTGAAATGTCAGTAGTCGTCACCAGGCTTAATGAACACTAAACGAGATGGCGACTCCTAATATATAAGTAGTCGTCACCAGGTTTAATGAACACTAAACGAGATGGCGACTCCTAAAATGTCAGTAGTCGTCACCAGGCTTAATGAACACTAAACGAGATGGCGACTCCTGAAATATCAGTAGTCGTCACCAGGCTTAATGAACACTGAGCAAGATGGCAACTTCTGAAACAACAGTAATCGTCACCAGGATTAATGAACACTTTAATCCTGGTGACGATTACTGTTGTTTCAGAAGTTGCCATCTTGCTCAGTGTTCATTAAGCCTGGTGACGACTACTGACATTTCAGGAGTCGCCATCTCGTTTAGTGTTCATTAAACCTGGTGACGACTACTGACATATCAGGAGTCGCCATCTCGTTTAGTGTTCATTAAGCCTGGTGACGACTACTGATATATTAGGAGTCGCCATCATGTTTAGTGCTTATTAATCCTGGTGACGATTACTGTTGTTTCAGAAGTTGCCATCTTGCTCTAAGCACTAAACATGATGGCGACTCCTAATATATAAGTAGTCGGCTTAATGAACACTAAGCAAGATGGTGAATCCTGAAATACCAGTATTCGTCACCAGGATTAATAAGCACTAAACATGATGGCGACTCCTAATATATAAGTAGTCGTCACCAGGCTTAATGAACAGAAAAGTTTTATCATTTCAACAGGAAATATCATTTAACAAATATATTTCTTTAATTTTCATATAAATATGCCAAAGGGTATTAGGAAAATTTTAATTAGGTATTTTAGTATTAAAAAAAAAATCGAATTTCAGACTTTAAATTCAAACATATATTCACAGCATTTCAAAGACAAAACTTGGAAATATCAGCGTTTCCCAAATTGTGTTCTGCGGAACCCTCGGGTTCCGTATGATTTATCCAGGGGTTTCGCAAGAAAATTTTATGTAGTGTAGTCGTAGTAAAGGGGCAGGCCAGGTATAGTTATGGCTTAAAAGCTCGTCAGCCCATAAATCGTACCACCCTGTATTCCCCTTTCTCCGTTAATTAATTTTTGGAGTAGCCTAATTCACGAGTACCGAAATGTGACGAAAAGTGCATTTCGTGAGCTCCTTCCATTCGCTACAACATACTTGTATGAAACTGGATTCTCGTGGTACACTAAAAACAAAATACAGGGACAGACCTAACATGCGAATCCAGGATCACTCCTAATATTAAAACGGATTTGCAAGCAAAAGAAGCAACCACACTTTTCCTTAAGGATTCTGTCAATAATTTCGAAGCTCAAAAGTGTTCCGTGGCTGATAAAGTTTGTGAAACGCTGATCTATATAAGTAACAAAAAAACTTTTCAAAAAAGGAAGTAAATGTAAATATAGGGATGATGCAAATGACATACCTACTATCTTGTTTACATCGTTTTTGAAGTATTGATATTAGCAATTCCTACATTTACTTCCTTTTTTGAAAAGTTTTTTCTTTACTTGTTTGCCTGTTGTTTCTTTTAATGCAGTGTTTCAATAGACATAGGAAGGATGTATTTATAACCCACTTCTAAATACAATGAGGTTACAACTGTAATATTTATTGTTTATTTATTATTGGCTGGTAATTCCCGTTTCACCCTGTACTTAAGCTTTATAAAGAAATGCCAATTTCCTGTGTGAAAGCAAACTTCAATGGGTAATGATAATATCGTTACACTAGAATTGTGATTTTTTTTAATTACTACTAGTTATTAATACTTATAAAAGCGGATACTCCGTTTGAAACTGTCACCTCAGTGAAATTGGTTGACATCATTATTTTGTTTTTCAGTTATCATGTAATAAAAAAGGAGAAGCAGAAAGAACAAGAAATTCAAACTTTTTGCTATGATATTTACAGACATTCCCAGAACTTGTGACTCAGTCATTACATAGATATTGTTATAAAAAGAAACACTGTACAGTATTGTAAAGTTCTGATGACCTATTGAGGAGATATTTAAAATACCGTTTCGATTAACAATCCAAGCCATCACTACATAGACAGTGCTTCCGCCTGTCTGATGATTAAAAAAAAAGATAAAAACGTGTGCGTGAGAAGCCTTTTAAACTTATTAAACTATGCAAAAATGAAATTAGGAGTAGGAAAGTACGAACGACGTCACCGTGTGTGTAAGAGAGGGGTGGGTGTAGATAGTACTGTGCATTGCAAAGAGGGAAGTATTTGTAATCCCTCAGAGCCCCATCTCAGACAACAGTCTTTATGTGGTTTCGTGTGTGAATTTCTTGATGTGTTTAGAGTACCGGTACTTTCACCCTGTTAAGTTTTAATACTTGCCCCTGATACCCGGGGTTTTGAAATCGTCGCTAGATCTGGTGTGTCTTACCAGATAAGCTGATTGGTTTGTCATTTTTGATCAGATCATTCGGCTAAAGTGTCTTTTGTACTAGAGGTGTCTGGTGGGGGTATCACGTGTTGTGGAATAAGTTTAACTCATTTAGGTTTAATCTCACGGTCATTGAGACACCCCACACGGCCATCAGATTCGTTCAGAAACTAAGTACTAAATTTCATACGCGACTGTTTTAAATGCTTTAAATAAACAGCCCTGACTTAACATTTTATAAACTTTGTGCATTCGAATACCACAACCAAAACATGTTTTGTAGGCCTAGCACGTATTTTCCTCTAGTGTGTGCTTACATATAAAGTACAACAAATTAAAAATTTTAGCCTAATTTGTTCCTAACGATGTAACGCATTTATCAACAAAATAATTGTGTGTGCGTGTGTATAGTTAGTTTTGTACATCATTTAGTAACAACAGGTCACTTCTAAAAGTAGTTATCTGTGAAAGTACCAACCACAACAAATAACTGATAATGTATAATTCTGACACATCAATACAAACAGAAGTCTACAAACGTACAAGATAACCTTGGAGCTTCAACTGATATTTTATCAGTACATTGTGTATCGAACGCCCTCTAGCTCAACAAACTGAAAACGTGTGTGTAAGTAGTGTGTGTGTGTGTGTGTGTGTGTGTGTGTGTGTGTGTGTGTGTATATATATATATATATATATATATATATAAAAGGCTAAAATTATTTACATTTCCATGCCCACCCTGACCAATAGTGGGTAAGAGAGCAGCTCACAGAATCTATATACTAATCGGGTGGGGTGGGGGCGTCGCATATGTCTTTTAAACATTCGTGTTTCTAGTATTTTTGGTACAGTGTGTATGTATGATGACCTTAAGGTCTTAAAATAGGTTTGTATAAAAACATTCGATATATGGGAGGCGGTACCACCGTGTTATTCTCCAAACATGACAATTTTTGTAAAACAACTAAACTAATCTACTTCCAAGGCATTGTATCGTAATATGACCACCACCACCCAGTTTTAGGGTGCTAGTTATTGCGAGAATTATTATTACTGTGTAGTTTAATTCATACTATTCAATAGTTTTCTTTTTCCAATATTATTTGGTCCTTTATGTAGGGAAAAACATTAAACAAAATGGCCCAGCATGGCCAGGTGGTTAGGGCGCTCGACTCGCAATCTGAGGGTCGCGGGTTTGAATCACCGTCACACCAAACATGCTCGCCCTTTCAGCCGTGGGAGCGTTATAATGTTACGGCCAATCCCACTATTCGTTGGTAAGAGAGTAGCCCAAGAGTTGGCGGTGGGTGGGGATGACTAGCTGCTTTCTCTCTAGTCTTACACTGCTAAATTTGGGACGGCTAGCGCAGATAGCCCTCGTGTAGCTTTGCGCGAAATTCAAACCAAACCAATTAAACAAAATTATTCTCGGATGTTTATTTCATGAAGAGAAAATCTAAAAAACTAAACAAAGTAAAGCTGTGAACAATAGAATTACACCATCGTAATAAATCTATGTTTGTTGTGATATCTTTACTAAACATAGCAATGTAATTAGGACAAATTCCGTAGCCATCACCAACAGATAAGAACGACGACCCGTAAAGCTCTAAGTTAAATAAAACAGTTAACCGACTCAAAAGCCTCTTCACAATGTGTATTTTAGTTACTCTTGACTTATTTGCTGGGCCCTGTAAGGCCGGGTGGTTAGGGCGCTCGACTCGTAATCTGCGGGTCGCGGGTTCGAATCCCCGTCCCACCAAACATGCTCGCCCTTTCAGCCGTGGGAGCGTTATAATGTAACGGCCAATCTCACTATTCGTTGGTAAAAGAGTAGCCCAAGAGTTGGCGGTGGGTGGTGATGACTGGCTGCCTTCCCTCTAGTCTTACACTGCTAAATTTGGGACGGCTAGCGCAGATATCCCTCGTGTTGCTTTGCGCGAAATTCATAACAAACAAACTTATTTGCTGATTAAGGAAAAAAAAAATGATTAAATAATCAGCATTTATGACAATCCATCATCGCGTTATGGCTCCGAAATTTATCATAAGCGCCCTCTACCAACAATTAAAATTACGCTTGATTAGTTTACAAGATGTACCTTTTAAAATTTTGAAAGACAGTTAAGTTATCCGATATTTGAAATCTATACTGCCATGTCAAAGATACCAAGGGTCATACATAACATCCCTAATTTAGAAACAGCTGACCAGAGGGAAGGGGCACATTTAGCGGCACCCGCCTCCAAAACAGCTAGTACCAGCCAAATATCAATTTTAATAATAACGCGCCCACGTCTAAGTGTCGAGTGTGTTCAGTTGCAGGTTCGAACCTTGGACCTTACGATACGCGGCCCGGCACACTAGACCACACCGAATAAAAAAGTGTAAGTTGGTTATTTTACAACACTGAATGACAGTTTATTCTACCCTCTAAGGAACAATATTAAACTTTTGTTACACAAGAGTGAAATCACACTTTTAAGTCCCTATGTCAAAAACTACTGTATTTTATTTTTTTTCCTAGTACTTGTATAACTTGCACTTTAAATACCACATTCTTAGAAGAAAAACGAGTATTCAACTGCCTGGCATGTTTTTATTTCCATACACGGATCTGAGAGAAGTTTTTATTGGCTCTTCTAAACAGCACGTGCGGAGCCAAACCCAACGAAATAACAATTACATCATTAATAAAAGGCCTTTAGACCAAATACCAACTGGTATCACCATACATTCGTGACCTACAATGTTAGTTTATAAACAGAAACAATAAATAAATGTCGTTAGTAAGACATCTTCAGTACACAGCTGTTGATCGGCTTCTCAAGATAACTTACACGTCATTATGAAAACAAAAGATAATGATACGGCGCTTCAAATAGCAACAAGCTCCACAGCATTTCTAAGTAAAACAGTGAGGTCATCGTACTTCACACCATATAAATTTCACTTATATATATATATATAGACACACATAATATTAAAGTGATTCGTAGACATGCAATCAGAGAAGTGCAGATCGTTCACACAAACAACACTGTTGCTGCCTAACGCTTGCAAGCGGACTATTGTCCCATAGAGGTCGCGTATTATGAAGTATTCAAAAATATAAATAAATAAATATATATATTATTACTGGACGATTTTATCGCATCAATAACCGAACTACTTTCTACACGTCTAGTTTCAATTGTTCCAGAACTGATGATCCACGAGTTCCATTGTTATCACTCGTCACCAAGACACAAAACTATTACGGTTTCTAAGCGTAAGTTCATTGTTTCAAATGGGACAGGATAGGTAGTAGGCTTACTGAGCGGCTTTTGACGAATCGTAAAAAAAAAAAAAAAAAGTAAACTTGCTAATTTGTCTCCGTTTAATGTTAGTCGATAATGTGTTGTGTGACACGGTTAAACATACTAAAATGACCTGATTGTAACAAAACTAATTACAATACACAACTAACTTCAGGAGTATTTATAGATACATTTACTAGCTTATTTCACCTAAACACAACACTTTCTTTCAGGTATAAAATCATTGCTTACTTGTCAATGATATTCATGAGCCAGAAAGTATACTTGTACAAGTAGGGTCGGCCTTAGGGCGAGGCCACTAAGGCAACCGCCTCGGGTCCCGCGCCTCAGTGGCCTAGTCGATTGTATAATTCTAGTATCCAAACTCGAGAACCTAATCCTGAGTACTCACTCGCCTCAGGCCCCGCACTCTCCTAAAGCTGGCAATGTGTACAAGCTAATGTACCTGTCCTTTGTGCAGGTTATAAACTGAAAAAAATATATGGAGGTGGATGATATGATAAATAACAAAAAAATCTTAACTTTCACACTATTTATAATGATTGGAGACGGCTTGAATGGGTAATGAAGAAAAACTTTAAGATAAGTTTAACATAACAGCAAATGTACAACGTTCATTACCCATTCGAACCGTCTCCAAGCATTATAAATTATTAGTCTCAAAGTGGGTTCCTCGTCATCGAATTTCACAGAACTTATTTGTAACATATTATTATAGTATTCATTATTACCTCACGAAGAGTTTTGTATATACTTAATGCATGGTATACACTGTGCGATGGTCAAGGTAACTTTGAAGGAAGAGGTAGCGAAAAAGTAGTGGCAGTAGGGGTGCTTTCTGTTACCGGCTTTTAACACCCACCTTTTAATGTCCTTCCACAGAGTTTCACATGGTTAATTAGTTGACTGTCATGGCCGCAGAAGCGTCTTAAGGACCGAAGTTGAAATGTCACGGGTCAAAGTAGGAAGTGGGCATAACTCAAGAAACGGCTCTTCATATAAGCCTTATGGTGGCTGTTGGCATAGAAACTTCAGCTGAGTTTATGTAGTACTGCAATAGTGGCGGCCATTTTTTTCATTGCATTCTTCCATAGAGAATGCTAGCATACTCTCCGAGATATATAAGACGCTTGTGTGTTCTACCCCACACTGTGTGTATGTTGTGTTATAGAAACGTTAATAAAGTTTTCTATTTATGGGGTCTTAACGTGGCGCCAGGTATGAATGTAGTTAACGTTAACTAACGTCAAAGATAATAAATGCTCAATAACATCAATAATGAGGGTGGAGGGACTGTGAACCTCCCACTAACATGACCCTTGTTCCAAACTATCATACCACAAAGTTTTGTTGAGATTGGCCCAACGACCTAGGAGTAGTTAGACAACGGACAAACAGACACAGATTTTTGACACATATTGTATACATTGGTTGGTATGTTTTTAGATTCTTCAGTATTTTCCTGAAGGAGTACATTAAGACGTGGTGGTTCTCTCAAAGGGGTGCAATTCAACTTTGCCATTATCGCAACACAGTCCTGGCTTTTCATTCAGATACCTTTTTGGCCAGCAAAAATCCCATTATATAGGTCTTAACGTCATATGCAGACTCTGATTCATAATCACGATTTGGATCATAATCATAAGGTGTTTTGAAATACATTCTAGATTTCCATTCAGCAGCAGCAACCCTTCTTTGAGTTTGATATTCTCTATCTTGTTCTTCTCTAATAGAAATTTCTGCAACCGATTCTTTCATCTTATTCTGTCACGATTTCCTTCTTGTGTGGCAGCAGTTTCATCAGGTGTCTTCTCTTCTTCTAGCTATCCTTTTCCTCTTTCGATCTTGTCTTGCAACAGTTTAACCAGAAGTTTCTTGCGCTCTTCTTCTAGCTTTCCTTTCCCCCTCTTGACTCTGTCTAGCAGCAGTTCCATCAGCTGTCTCTTGTGCTTTTCTTCTACCTTTCCTTTCCCCTCTTGACTCTGTCTAGCAGCAGTTCCATCAGCTGTCTCTTGTGCTCTTCTTCTAGTCTTTCCCCCTCCTGCTAGACAGAGTCAAAAGAAGAGCACAAGAGACAGCTGATGAAACTGTTTTCCCTATCTTGACTCTGTCTAGCAGCAGTTTCATCAGCTGTCTCGTGCTTTTCTTCAAGCTTTCCTTTCCCTATCTTGAGCTTGACTTGTAACAGTGTCTGCTTGCGATTTCTTTTCTTCCATTTTAATTTCCGTGAACACAATGACTTCAAAATTTGTTTGGGCATCTTGACACACTTAGGTAGGGATGTAGATTGTGTGTGCACTTCACAAAGTTGATTGTTTTCGAAACTACAAATTAATACTAATTATATATATTATACCATTTACTTACAATTAATGTCGAGGTGGGAAGCAACGTGCGACCTCTTTGAGGTAATGGTGAAACAGTGTGGAACTTAGGGTACATGTGTTTACTTTGTCTTCACTTGATTAATTAATTGATGGTCACTGGCCGCGTTATAGAAAATATAATAATGTTGTGTGTGTGTGTGTGTGTGTGTGTGTGTGTGTGTGTGTGTGTGTTAG
>NW_013666257.1:192001-202038 GCF_000517525.1 Limulus polyphemus
AATAGTGGGATTGACCATCACATTATAACGCCCCCACGGGTGAAAGGGCGAGCATGTTTGGTGGGACGGGGATTCGAACCCGCGACCCGCAGATTGCGAGTCGACCACCCTAACCACCTGACCATGCCGGGCCAGCTATATAGGTGGATAGATAGACGCACCGCTATCAGCAACGTGAAACTTCTAATCAATCACTTGGATTATTAAAGGCTAAGAAGGGTTAGATAAATCAGTCAGACACTGGGATTGTTCGCTTCGGAAATGTTCTTAAAGTTAATATACTGATCCTATTTTCTATAGCACTTCGCTATACTAGTCATATAACGTGTGTACTTTGTGAACGAGCTAAAAAAGCGATCTTCACAAGATGTTCAATAATTATGCTGATTGATTAAGTTCTAAAGTAGCTGTCACATACACGTTTTTGGAACGAAAAACCTTAACTGGGGGGTGGAGCGAAGATTTCCATTTCGAGATAAAAAATTGAGAAATATGATTAAAAATACAAAGTGACATTTTTAAAGTTAATTTTTGACTATCCGAAAACTAAGACGTATATACACTGAAAAAAAAAATGTAACAAGCCTTTCATCATTTCTCATAGTACGAAAACAACAACAACAAATTATGAATAAAGTAAGCTTTAAATATTTATTACATCATTACACGCTTAATACAATTAAGCCGTCGAGTTCAATTTGTTTGAAACGGCTATTTTAATTAATTCCTTTTGATAGTTGAAATATTTTGATTCGCCATAACATTCAATTGAAAGGACTTAACATACCGTAAAAAATGCATCAACGCGAGTACTGAGTGGTTCAGTGAACAGTTGAGAGGTGTTGTTCGTATCATAGATGTTTTTTGTGCCACGTGAATAATGTCCTCCCTACAAGCGCTTCAAATAAACAGCAGTTTATTGTTGAAGAGTTCTAAAGATCACGAGCACTGGTGTTATCAAACAAAGCCTAATTTGCTAGGCAACAATCATGTCTTCCTGTGTTTTAAAGACTACAACTGAAACCAAATAGTGACGTGGGTGAACAATAATTTAACGTGATGCTCTAAAAATCTTATTATGTGATCCCGGGCATTTTCATTGCACAGACAAACTACCTTTAAAGTAGAGTAAAAAATAATATGAAATATATAAACAAAGACCAGTACGGTGACCAAAGCAATGAACATAGGAAACACGAAATAAAGTAAACAAGGGTGACGTATTTGTACGGTTAATACGAAACTCCAAAGCTACCTTCTTTTCCAACCGTTCGGACTGCTACATTAAGCTAAGTTTATTTTGTTAGCTAATATTCGTATTCCAAGGTAGGCTTAAAAAATAAAAACCTAATGGAAAAAGAAAAGCAGATCTACATATGGCGTTTTATTTTTCATGCCAACGTAATAGAAGTCTTCAGATAATCTTGTTGCTTAAGTCTGATAATCAATTGAATTCAAATTTAAAAGTTACTATAACGAGTCAGGTTTTGGGCTGGATGAAACCAGTAAGAGTTACTTTGTGTACTTCTTTTAGTTTAAAAATAATATTGCTAATAGTAGCTTGAACTTCGACCTTCCAGTTTTAACTGCTACAATGACACTATGTTATTGTTAAGTTTCAATCTTGTGATCAACAGTGGTCCAAACAATGTTTTTAATTATATAAAGCCGAGTGTTTTTACTATGTACGACGGAAAAGCCAGAGCAATGTTGATATGACAACAAAGAAACATTTATACAATGTTAAATAATATACTTTCTACCAATTAAACAAGCCTGTTTCGATTAACTGAAAACATCAAACGTTTAAATATCTAATGATCGTCGAGATTTTAGAAAGAAGTTCAACTTTTTCTATTAGTAGATTTTGAAAAAAATATGTAATAATCTGTCAAGTCTACGTTAATAAAGTTATTTGGAATGTACTTTATTATAATGCTAAAATTATTCTATGCACGTGTGTGTGTGTGTGTGTGTCAACTAAAATAGCTACAGGATTAAACATCTTTAAAGATAAATTTTCCTCTATGTGACACGAAGCGGCAAATTTAATACACTTTCGTTTCTTCGGTTTCTTTGTCCTAACTGTTTCATATCGTCATTCGATGAACCTAGCCCCATTCTTAGAACGAGTATAATTTAGTATTTATAACAAGGGTAAAACATTTGCTGTTTACGTTGTCTTAGTGCGAGAATTCTGTGGGGTTTGAGTTAAAACCTTATAAAAATAAATTATACATTTGTATTTCTACACAGGGAGTGATCGTTATCATCTTGCGTGCCCATCGGACTATAGTCATGAGAATTTCGAATAATAAGAAGTACCTCAGTTATGACAATTTAAACTCCTACAGCAGACGTTCTACATATTAGAGCCTATAATATGTACAGTAATAAAGGCTAGATACAGCTCATAAGTATCCCTGGAAAAACAAACTCAATTTTCGTTTGCACTACCGTTAATAAGGACTTGATTTTCAACGTACGTGTATATTTCACGCATAACCTGCAGAATATATGTCTTTTCTTTTGTTCCCATTGTATACTATTTTTATGTCGAGTTGCAAACGTCACGTGAATAAACTTTTACACCCATTAGAATTTAGCGGACAACAAAATAAGAGGCCATAAAACTACTGTTAAAGTTAGACGTTAAATATCAAACATGAATTGTCTTCCACGTAAATTATATTTTCACGCAGACTGACCGGAGGTCAAACTCAACGTGTGAAGAAAAGAAAAACACGGTGTAGTTCACATATTCGTTCAGCACTGGCTCTCCTTCAAAATAGGTGTAGGCGATGTTAATTAACAAGTTACAAACGCTAACCAAAGGAGCTTAATTCAAGTTACAAACGCTAACCAACAGTGCTTAATTCAAGTTACAAAACGCTAACCAACAGTGCTTAATTCAAGTTACAAAACGCTAACCAACAGTGCTTAATTCAAGTTACAAACGCTAACCAACAGTGCTTAATTCAAGTTACAAACGTTAACCAACAGTGCTTAATTCAAGTTACAAACGTTAACCAACAGTGCTTAATTCAAGTTACAAACGCTAACCAACAGTGCTTAATTTCTGTCGAATCCGAGATTTATAACCTCTTTTTGATATACATATAGACGGAAACGCTATAATTACTTTTAAAGAATGCCTCGGTTGTATCTCGGATTGATTTTTGACTGACATAATCAGCTATATTATTCCCTAGAGCTGCCCCCCTACAAGCAGTAACCTTAATAATGTTAAAAATTTACTTTCCAAAATACCCCCTCCAGTCAACAGAGAGCCGATACTTTTTGTTTCGTCTACAAATGAAGTGCCTGTGAGTGTTATATATACGTCATTCGATGAGGTTTGTCGTAATTAGTGAATGCAATAGTGTGTAAAAAGTTGCTTCAAATCACAACCAAAACAATTTTTGAAATACTGGAAGGTGTGATGTTAAACCTGTCTGCATGGTCGCTACTAACAAAAACGTGGACTCCCAAAGTAAAGTCCAGATTGTTTGACATGTTGTCTACAGAAGTTTGGAGCCAATACGTCAAATTTTGAGACATTAGAGCAGTAATTCCCAACCTTTTCATCGCCAAGGACCCCTTTTTATTATTATTATTTTTCCCCACGGACCCCATGTTTTTGAAAGATTCTATTCTACCCAACAAACTGTTTTTATTAACCAATAATTAACTCGTTTTCCCATTTTTCAATATCAAGTAAAAGACATATATAACAAACTGTGTGCAATTACAAAAAAAAACAGCAGTATTAAACAAGTTACTTGTTTATAAGATGGTATTCACCTTCACGGACCCCAAGTTGGGGACACTGTATTGACCCCAAGTTGGGAACACTGTGTTAGAGGATGCCAACATCGTGCATATTGTTTTACGTAAGTATTTTTGCATCAAAGGTCATAAGGCATGAGTCACTACCGATAGGTCATAAGGCATGAGTCATTACCGATATAATATGTTAGAATTTTGATAAAGATCTATTTTAATTGAATTTTTATTGTGATTTTCTTTAATCGTATGAAATGAAACAAGCTTCATAATAACATATTTTCATTACCCCTAAAATACTTATCTAAATAGTGTAGTTAACCACGTGCTAGAATTATTGAAAAGGCGAATAGAGGGCTCTTAAATTTTAGCCTGAACCAAGCTACTGGTATCTACACTCAGTTTTGTTCGTTTCTTGTGTTACATTCAGAAACTCGAAAAAAAATATTATTTTTGTAACGTTTTTAAACCTAACAATCAAGATCGTTAAGTATTAAAACCGAGAAAATTAGTTTAATTACAATAAGAAAAACTGTTAAAATATAATTAATACCATACATATGTTTGTAAGGATGGGTACATTTTCGCAGAAACGTGTTGTATAGGTCTGAAGTTCCAAAATGAACAACATTTCAGCGAGATTACTTCCTTCACTAGTGAGTTAAGACTAATTAAAATACTGTATATTTTACGACGCTAGAAAAACATGCTTGACCTATTCTAAGTATGTAGTACATCCACTTTCACCAGCTTATTGTAACATGCCCTCCTTATCGTTCTCCACAAACAGTAAATATAGTTTTAATACGACAGTTTGAGAATAAATCCCTCTGACCCCACCACTGCCTTTAAGTTCGTAGGCAAGTGTAGTTGGGTACTTACCATAACGATCGCGATTAGCCAAATTTAATGGTGAAAAAAAGTTAAAACCATGATCATTATTTAAAAAAAAATCAACTTAAAATTCGATTAGGTTCGCTCACCGCAAGTTATTACATGCGTGTGTATCCATATATTCTGTTGTTTTTATTTTTATGGACGAACTAACTATGGAAACAGCTTTCTCTAAGAAAACCGATCATTCGCAGTAAAATGGTGAGTTAATATTGAATAGCTGTGAATTTATATTTGTGTACATAACCTAATATATATATATATATATATGGGTCTGGTATAGTGGTTAGCGTGCTGGGCTGCGTATCGTAAGGTCTACAGATTGAAACGCGATTCCGCACTTTTAACTATGGCTGTGTTATAAATGTAATAGTCAACCCAATTAGTCGGTTCAAAGAGCTCGATAAATCCCTTATGTGACGGGTACTGCTAACTAAATGCCCTTCTAATGGTCAGTAGTTCAAGACTATAGGGCCTATGAATTAGTCGTTTAGTCTGTAAGGTCCTGTCTCCATGTCTGTTTGCATAGTTCAATATACGATTCAAGATCCATATATACATTTTAGGACTGAAGTTTTATTGCAGTAGAGGAAACAATCATTTTTGTTGTATTTAACTCAAGGAATAATTTTATTCTTGAGTCGTTAAAAAAAGAAAGACTCGTAAGAAAATCAGATTCGGATAGATTCGACCGTGTAAATTCCCTATAAATGAATATGCTCTGTTTATCTAATTTATAAGGGTTTTGAATAAACTGAGTACAGTAGTAGCTAAATTCTGAAGGATTACTTATGATCGGCTAACACTGTTAACCACTCGTTCGAGCCGCCCCCAGTCAGGAGAAAAATTCCAGAACCGATTTATTGTTGAACTAAAACAGAAACCGTAAGACCGCACTAAGTTTGTTCAACAGATTAAACAAAGAACAAAACTTTACAGGTAAAGAAAGAAGGTTATAGGCAGGGCCGGGCGAACTGGACGATAGCCCGGGACGCAAATACACTGGGGGCGCCAAAAGCCCCTCGTAAAAATTATCGATTGCATGAATACAATCTTTAAGGCATGCCTAAAAAGTGCCCAGTAGTTTCTAAATGGTTCTTTAAGTTCTATTTTTAAATAGGTTGCATACATACATATACGCCATTTTATCAGTAGTACAGTAGAAATAGTGTAAAAATGTTGATAACCTGACATGTGAAGTCAACGAAGAGAACAGAAATCGAATAAAGAGGATGAAATATACAGGAAATGTAGAGGGCAACACATTCTTATTACGCCCGGGGCACCATTTTGGCTAAAGCCGGTTCTGAACTTATTGGCTTACTTTCTCAACTTATTCAAGAAAACCTGTGTTTGTCACACAACCATTCCATGTCAGTAAACTGTGACAAAGTTAATTGGCTGTCTTTAATTAAGCAAGTACATTTTATGGCGAAAAACATAAAGAATAGCCTAACATAAATATTAAGACGGTCAGCGGCATTCTGCAGTATACATATTAATTATTATCACTTCTATAGAATTACTATAGACCTGAGAAAATGACTCAAGATTGAAGAAACATTTCAGAGTTTTGATTTAACTTGAGTACGGTACGTGTTCTTTGAGGTTTTTTTGAAGCAAAGTTCGAGAATTGTGCTGATGTGAAAAAGTGACTTTATATCAGAGGCGTCGCTAGGCGTTAGCACACGAGGCCCCGTGCCCCGAATCCCCAGTTGTTGTCTTGAAAAATCAGAATACGAAACCATACTCGATAATTCCAGCGCCTACTGGCCCAAGCCCCGAACCTTTTAAACACCTAGCAACACCTCTGATATATATAATCCCCAGTTGTTGTCTTGAAAAATCAGAATACGAAACCATACTCGATAATTCCAGCGCCTACTGGCCCAAGTCCCGAACCTTGTAAACACCTAGCAACACCTCTGATATATATAATCCCCAGTTGTTGTCTTGAAAAATCAGAATACGAAACCATACTCGATAATTCCAGCGCCTACTGGCCCAAGCCCCGAACCTTTTAAACACCTAGCAACGCCTCTGATATATATTTAAATGTATAAAGCTAAATTATTTTTGTTTCTTGTTGGGTTTTTTTTCACACACGCACCTTGGTCATTCCGCGGTCTCTGTATCTGTTGCGACTAAACACACCTTGGTCATTCCGCGGTCTCTGTATATGTTGCGACTAAAACACACCTTGGTCATTCCACGGTCTCTGTATCTGTTGCGACTAAAACACACCTTGGTCATTCCACGGTCTCTGTATCTGTTGCGACTAAAACACACCTTGGTCATTCCGCGGTCTCTATATCTGTTGCGACTAAAACACACCTTGGTCATTCCGCGGTCTCTATATCTGTTGCGACTAAAACACACCTTGGTCATTCCACGGTCTCTGTATATGTTGCGACTAAAACACACCTTAGTCATCCTACGGTTTCTGTATATGTTGCGACTAAAACACACCTTAGTCATCCTACGGTTTCTGTATATGTTGCGACTAAAACACACCTTAGTCATCCTACGATCTTAATATATGTTTTGATTAAAGTCATAGAGACCTGTGTCGGTGAAACATAGTGAAAAGATAATCTTGAATATTTTATGATTTTTGTAAATAAAATCATGTCGCATATAGAATGTTTAAAAACTGGTACTTTGCTGTATGTTTATACCATGATCTAAAACACTCCATTTTCCTTGACATCTGAGGCTAATGACCAAGCACCTTTAGGGTTTTACACAAGGAGTTTTAACCATTTCTTCTAAGTGAATAACTTTACTAACCTAATCTTCAGCAATGCAATATAGAGCTGAACCAGAGAAGACGAACAATGAACTCACGAATTAACATAGAAGTTGACTGTGTCACATTCAACGTGAGATGGTATCTTACTGTAACTTAAAAAAATTCACGATAATCCATTTTCTGCTACACTTTTAACCGTTCTTTAAGTTGTTAATAATCACTTTGCATACTTTGTACGTGAGATGTCAGGTTCATGTTAGGGTTAAACTAAAGTAAATTACCAGCCGTATATTGCCGTCTTTGTCTGTGTTGCAACATAATAACTTGTTTGAGATAAAACATTGTTTAGCGGGAAAAAAAAATTGAAGTAAACTACTGTAAACACACCTCTAAGCTGTAATATTTAAACTAAACTTGCTCAAGTCCAACTTCTTCCGGGTATGGATTAGAAAATGGTGATCTATTTTGAAGTAATCTCGATTACAACTAGGCTAATAATTCCCAATCTCATTCTAGCTAAACGTAGCCTAAAATGTAAGCTAAGCCTACAATGTTAAAATATTTGCACGTAAGCTTAGATGGTAACAAAATAACATTGACTCTAATTTTTTAAACAAGTATTCTACCTTTCTCAGAGATAATACAATCCATAAGATTGTTCATTATTTACTTTAACTTCGAGAAAATTATAAATCTTGCACCTTAAACCATATTTGCGAACTTCCCATCCGACACAAAACAACCACGTCTAGATAGACGAAACTCGTAATTTAAAATTTACCGATGTTAACAAACAAATACATTTTTCAATATTATAATACAAGATACTGTATTTAGTTTCTGTAGTGCATGTTGGTGTATAAAAGACATTTTACTACTAGTAATAAACGACCTTATAACACCAACTTTCTTATTCCTCTTTAATTGGACACTCAAAGCTTTTGCTTTACAGCTTCTTCAGGAGCGTTTCACTAAAACACGAACCGTAATTGACAGTATAAAGTTCAATTTTGGTGTTATAAGGTCGTTTATTTCCAGTATTAAGATGTTGTATTAATTTCATAATAGACGATAAAAATTTCCAGAAAAATATTTATTGGTGTAAATTGCGCACAATTTAATTTATATTAGCAGTTTGAAGTAAACCGGCTCCTAGTATATTAGAATATTTTCTTATGGACATGGGACTTTATTAAACCTGTACATCAGAACGAGATATTAAATCTGTTTACATATTTATTACTAAATAAAGATAAAAGAAAGAAGGCGAGTCTAATTACTTCGAGCACGTATTATCTAAAACCTGTTAACACAAGAACCACTAGATAAATGAAAATTTGGGTTGTCAAACGACCAGGCTTCAGTTTCTAGTTCAGCGCTTAGGCCAGAAAGTGAAAATCAGAAAATTTCCAGTTTTTTGTATCTCTGTTAAACCTTTTCATGTATAAATATATAATTGAAATTGAAATGATATAACTTTTGTTATCTTCTCAATTGTGTGGCGCAGTCCAACCATGTCATTCAAAAGTTTCAGTGAAAATAAAACCATTTCTCCAATTTCAACTCTGTGAGGCCCGGCTTTTAAAGCTAAATTTAACAAAAGCTCGCTAGGCTAAACAACTGGTCATTCAGACTTTTTGGCGCGAACTATCCAGGGTTATCTACGCCAGGCTGAACAAATAAAATGAAATAACTGTACATTAGGCAGCCTCCCCTGCTGTAAATGCAATAATATTAATGTTCTTGGGAAACTCACGGTTTCATCACATAACCTCTCTCTAGGTCACAAACTGGAAGTCACGAAATTCCCTCCCGCACAAAATATTTGACGACCTTCCCTTACGTTATGCAGGCCTATCATGCGTTTCCCACCATCTTTTATCAATATAGGTATTTTTTTTTTGTAATTTTTGGCATACACACGTGGTCCAGAAAGATGTTGAACATGTCTACTTTGCCCATAACGATAATACTGGAATTTTACCCTTTGAGAATAGGTCTAGGTTGTTGACAGCAATGGTCCTTTGCTGGACGAGTGGATGACATATAGAGATCAAAGCCTTTGTTGTACGAGAACGACCAGTCGCGTGACAACGCATATCATTATGGTTAAGACCGAGGTTACCTGTTTTTAGGTAAGAAGTGAACAGTTCTATAGAGATATATCTCAGTGGGAGAAAGCTTTCGAAATATTCGCCGATCCAGTTGTAAAGCGAAAGTATCGTGTCTACACAAATACACGCACAGTTCGTTTTCTTTTTGTTATAAATAAAGATTATTTTACACTCTCCAGCACGTTTCCAGCTGAGTTATATCTCACACAGCTTAAAATTCAGTCGGCTAATCAAATTCAGATTACTTCACAAATTTTCCTCTAGATCCCCCCCCCTGTAGAAAGCGGACCACACTAGTCGCGTCACGCTTCTTGGTGGGAGGGGGAGCTTTATGACTTTATTGTGTGGTGGACATTTGAGAAAAGCAAGCACATATAGCAAGTATTATATTTAAGATGGGCGGATGGGGTGGCGAACGTTAGAAGGATGTGTGGGAAGACTGAAAATAGGTGAAATAACACAGAAAAGTTTATTAATCTATGGAAATAGCT
>NW_013666257.1:202263-209824 GCF_000517525.1 Limulus polyphemus
TCTTCATTACCCATTCAAGCCGTCTCCAGCCATTATTAGCCTCAAAGTGGGTTCCTCGTCATCGAATTTGAAAGGCCTGGTGAACATGTTTCACACACTGCAATATACGACGTATATAATTAACACTTGAAACATTCGATAGTACTTGTTGAAACTCCATAATCACAAAATTAAGGAAAACGGACAATTGTGATGATGCTTTTACCGGAGAAACCATGATTGTAACAACTGAAATGTTTGTGAAACGTATAACTATCTTTGTTTATCTCAATTCTGTAATATATGACGTAGTATAAGAGTAAACAGTTGTTTCTTCAGAGATAAATAAAGTATTAGAAAAAAAGGGGGCGTTTTGATGTTTTAAGTAATCTATTCAAAGTATAAAACTTCCAATTTTAGTGTCCACTTTCTGTCTATAAACACCAGAGTTATTCAGATTTCCTCACTCCAATGTACGGCAATTTAGAAGGTTCTCGCAAAAACCTTCAATTTAGTTCGTTCACCCATACATATCTGGAATAATAACTTTTTAACCTAGTTCTTTTTTCTGTTATCTAAACTCTGATGCTACTAAAGATCACAGAAAGTTTACAAACGACATCGTTTCCTCACCAGTCGCGTCACGTTTCGGAGTTTATTGTGTGGTGGCAATGTGAGAAAAGAAGCGACATATAACATGTATTATATTCAAGATGGGCGGATGGGGTGGCGAACACTAGAATGAAGACTGAAAATCCGATGGATTTAAACAAAAAACAAACCACACAAAAGCTTTTTATTTTGTTCTTAAATATCAAATTAAGATATGATAAAAATCAAACAGAGCTCAAGTGTTTTCTGCGCGCATTTCTATGATAGACGTGTTTTTTGCCTATTGTTGAGCCGCTTGTTTCTAGAATGCAATAATGTTATTTCCGGTCTAGTTTTTATTAGTTGTTCAACTTGGACTGTTCCACTTTCTCCCTGAAAATTAGGAAATAAATAAACCAATGCTAAAGAAACAAGTAGAATATACATATACGTACATAAAATGATTTTGTATACGTACTTTAGTAGCTGTCCATGCATACTTAAATGAGCCTAAGTAAACGTTATCCACTTTTCGGCCATTCTACATGTGCATTTCGACTGTCCATCCTTATATTTTTAAATCAGAAGTCGTTATTCCCTATGAAGGTGCAAAGATCTTCCGCACAAAAAAAGGCATATAATTACAGCTTGAATTATATGTATTGATTAATTTAAAACTATCTGAAAGCGAACGCTTGTGACTGTCTGTAACCTTTTTTTTTTTATTGAGAATGATCACAAAACGTCGGTAACTGTATTTTGGTAATAATATTCAAGACCTCTCTGAAGTACGGTTAAATTTGACTACGCTTTGTTAGTTATAAGTTTGTAGTTCTGCGGAGGATGTACTAAGCTGAATCCAACGCCACCTATAAATTATTCTTTACAAAAATTTTAACTTTGTCATTCTATAATTTCACTCATGCGCGTCTATAACTCTACAGTTTGTTTGTTTGAATTTTGCGCAAAGCTACACGAGGGCTATCTGGGCTAGCCGTCCCTAATTTAGCAATGAAGGCAGCTAGTCAACACCACCCGCCGCCAACTTAGCAATCTGCGAGTCGCGGGTTCGAATCCCCTTCACTGAACATGTTCGCCCTTTCAGCCGTTGGGGCGTTAGAAAGAGTAGCCCAAGAGTTGGCAGTGAGTGGTGTTGACTGGCTGCCTTCTCCTAGTCTATCACTGCTAACTTATATAGCTTTGTGCGAAATTGAAACCAAACTATTTCCAGCTACTGTTATCGTTCATATGGTATATTATGCATTCTAATGTTTATCCTCTGAAATTCTTTTATACTTCCAACACGAGTTAAGCTATATTATTTTACTTTATGCTTACACTAGTAAAATATTACTAAAGCACACGCATTTCACCCTTCCTAAATATACACCTTACGATTTAAGTTTTAAATATCACATCTAGACTTATATGACTATTCATCTATTTAGAATCTTGTCGATAAATTAAGTTGATTAGTAATAAATCTATGATTCCTCGAGAGAAAAAGTTGAGCAGTTGAGATTAATGACTTGTTTTAATACCAGAGGGCTTCACATATTGCATCATCTTCATTAATTATATATTTCTGTGTAGGAACATATAGGAAACCCTAGCAGTAATTAGTGGAACTAACAGCAATATTGAAAATATTTTTTTTTAACTTTTTGGCGTCATTCATATGCTACTAGACTAACTAGAGGTCTTGTAACCAACAAAATATAGAGCAACAAGAAATTTGGTGAATAAAAAGTTTAGAAAATGGTGTTTAAAATTAAACGCCCCCTGCGGACTCCATCAATAATTCTACAGTTAAATAGGTAATTGAAAGTTTCAACTTCACGATTTTTTTTTTTACACCTGTAATACAGTGTATTTTCTAAGCCTTTTTGAAATATACAACAAAAATAAAGCTTTTTATATCATGAAACAAAAATAATTGTTTTCTGTTGAAAAACATTTTGCATCTTTCATGATGTTTAACTGCGAGATTTTCGAACATCTTAATATTGAACTGTTTAATGATTATTAACAGCAATGTTGTAGCGTGTTTCAGTGCTAATTTTCAAACTTCTTTGTATCTATGATCACGCAATTGAGGAATTGTTTTGGTTTGTTTTGAATTTCGCACAAAGCTACACGAGGGCTATCTGCGCTACCGTCCCTTATTTAGGAATGTAAGACTAGAGGGAAGGCAGCTAATCATCAACACCCACCGCCAACTCTTGGGCTACTATTTTACCAACGAATAGTGGTATTGACCGTCACATTATAACGCCCCCACGGCTGAAAGGGCGAGCATGTTTTTGTGTGACGGGGATTCGAACCCGCGACCCTCAGAACGCCCTAACCACCTGGCCTCCAAATGAGGAAAGAAAACACTTAGATATTTCCCCTTTTTTGCCACTTGTATGAATTTTTAGCCAGTGGTTAAAACCGACTTAACTATAGCAATGAACAATTTAAGTCAGTTTACATGATCTATATATTGTATTGCAAACTCTCAAATGTAGAAATTAACATTTTGTAAATGTTTTGGGGAACACAAACGACATTTTGTGATATCGCTTATTCCCCACCGGTACGTTTGCTTAAGATATAAATGTGTTTACTCAAAGTGACATATTTGGTTTCCTCTCAATTCCGACTGCTTGTTCGAAATCATTCTTTGTGTAAAATAATAGCAGATAATAAAAAAACGCAATAGTTGTTAGAAGAAAGCAGTTGAAGTAAGCAGGTCAAATCGTGTTTCTTCTGTGATGAAAAACGCAATAGTTGTTAGAAGAAAGCAGTTGAAGTAAGCAGGTCAAATCGTGTTTCTTCTGTGATGAAAAACGCAATAGTTGTTAGAAGAAAGCAGTTGAAGTAAGCAGGTCAAATCGTGTTTCTTCTGTGATGAAAAACGCAATAGTTGTTAGAAGAAAGCAGTTGAAGTAAGCAGGTCAAATCATGTTTCTTCTGTGATATATGAAATTTATTAACAAGTAAAGGTACTTATTTGTTTATCGGTCAATTTATACAAAACGTCATAATTTGTATCTCCAGTTTCAGACAGACTGTTTCGGAATTTCGCGGTAGGTTGGTTACAGAGTTGCCATCATGCATAGCCGTTGACAGGCTAGAGGGAAGGCAACTAATCAACAGTTCTCACCGCCAATTCTTGGACTACTCTTGACCGTCCATCTTACAATGTGTCCACAAAGTGTAGAGCTAATTTTAGCAGAAATGGATCACGCACTTCGGATTCACATTCTGGGCACGCTAACAACTTGCCCACGCCCAGCCTCGGCTTATTACAGAGATCAAAGTAGTCTTTACGTTTTACAAAATACTTCAGTACTATAATGAACTATTTGTTGAAAAATATGTAATCTCTCTTCCGGATGTCCAAGCTGACCAAAAAATGACCCGAAATAGCCATCAACAACAATATCAGATGTTTGTTAGTTGTAACGGTTATTGTATATTTCTTTTGTTTGTCGTCTTTCAGTTACGAAGAAATAATAGATGCAGGACTCAGCTAGCAGCCGCTATATTTCATTTTATTTTGATTGCTCGTATCATATACGCCTTCTGTTCTGTTGTTAATTGGGTTAAAGGATTACTTACGCTTTCCACAAGTAACCCGATTGTTGAAACTGTTCGTCACGGTAAATCTCGTAACTGTACGAGATTTGTGTCGTAGCAGGATTCGTCACCTAAAGAGCTTGCAGATCATCAGACCGTTTGTATTCTGTTGTACGATATCCATAAATAGAAGACTAGAGCCTTACTGCCCTTACATACACGAAATCTAGCTCACATTAGTTTTTAAGCCATAATTCTAACGATACTTTGTCTGAGCACTCATACATAGTTCCTTTTGTCCTTTTTGTTTCGTTGCATGCCTAAATAAAGTGTCTGAGCACACGTTGTATATCACAAACAAAGAAGTTGTTCACAACGCTTTCACTGTGACACACAGGAATGTTACACATCCATCCCCTCCAGTACTACTACATTTCTGTCGTTTCGATTAGCTTTAAAAAATACAACCGTAAATAACAGACTTGCTGAGTTTCATTATAGTTTGAGTCTGGCTATACGTACACAAAATCTCTCTCTCTCTCTCTCTAATACCATTTTGACTATAATAACAATGATTTATTACGTGTCATTCTGTTTGGATTAACTCAAACATCGTTGGACAAAAAGCTATCAGTTATTTAGTAACACGTGTGAATAATTTTATCAATAATAACTTTAATCGCAGATATAATTTAGAATAATACATAAAATCCAGTACAATACACCTTCCCTTCTGTATGCGTGTATTATATATATAAAGCACAAAAATGTGTATGTTTGTTTGTCTGTCCGTTATATAACTACTTCTAAGTTGTTAGGTCAATCTCAACTAAATTTTTTGGGGTGATAGATTCAAAGAAGGAGCATGTTAATAGGGGTTTTACAACCCTCTTCACCCCAACCACTATCGCTGTTATTGACTCTTTATCTTTAACGTAAGTTAACGTTAACTACATTCATAGATGGCGCCACGCCCTTATACGAAAACTTTATACAGTGTGAGAGGAGGACACACAAACGTGTTATATATCTAACACTCTACGGAGAAATGGTCGCCACAATTGCAATAATACATAAACTCAGCTGAAGTTTCTATTCCAACAGCCACCATAAGGTTGATATGAAAAGCCCACTTCCTACTTTGACCCCTGACCTTTCAACTTGGGCATGTAAGACACTTCTGCGGCCAATTAATTAATCACGTGAAACACTGTGAAAGGAGGTGGATGTTAAAAGAGGGTAACAAAAAGTACCCCTATCGCTTCCTACAAAGTCACCTTGACCATGTTTCAAGTATATATATACATTGAGTTCTTAAAGCTTACACAAAACTCTTGGTGAGGTAATAATGAATACTGTAATAATATGTTATGTTACAAATAAGTTATGTGAAAGTTAGGATTTTTGTGTTATCTATCATGGCATCCACTCCCCACATTATTTGTTCATTTCAAATATTTTTAAATTGTGATCAGCCTTACTATGATTAAATGTTACATCTGTTACCAATTAACTTATTTAACGGTGAGTCACGATTCGTTAGTTTCGGTGTTATAGACCACAATACTTGATGTCTTTAATGTCATCATTAATTTCGTTATAATTCGTGTGCCGCATTATTTAAGGCTTGTTTCTATCATTAACTTTGTTCAACATTAAATAGATTAACAAAAACGCTCTCTACATAAGCATATATTTATGAACATTATAAATATATCAGAAGAAATAATTAATATTGAATATATAAGTGAAAGAGAAATACCCCGAGACCGGGTCTTTTCAGTTAATTGTTTGTTTGTTATGGATTTCGCGCAAAGCTACACGAGGGCTATCTGCGCTAGCCGTCTCTAATTTAGCAGTGTAAGACTAGAGGGAAGGTTTCAGATTTACTCCTAGGAGCTATAAGTGTTGAATAGGCAACTTGATAACACTTTATCTGAACTTATACTTTACTGAGTTGAATTATTTATAACGAGACGAGAAATAGTTAAATAATAAACTGTTTTTCATAATTTGTTGTATCCAAGTGTTAGTGTTTGAGTTCCTGCTAATTTATAATCTGTGGGTAGGGCGCTCGACTCGTAATCTGCGGGTCGCGGGTTCGAATTCCCGTCACGCCAAACATACTCGCCCTTTCAGCCGTGGGAGCGTTATAATGTGACGGTCAATCCCACTATTCGTTGGTAAAAGAGTAGCCCAAGAGTTGGCGGTGGGTGGTGATGACTAGCTACATTCCCTCTAGTCGGCGATATTTTTCTATGTTTTAATAACCGTTGCAGTAGCAATTAATTAATCAATTATTACACATTATCTGTTGTTATTTTTTTACGTTTCCTTTCCTTCGTTATCTATGATGCATGTCAGATCCATGTTAAAATTCGTATTTTTTCTTTCTTCCGAGAGAAAGCCAAGAGAATGAATGGAATACGGTAAAGTCCACATTATTGTATGTGACGACATTTGACCTTCATCTGTGGTATTAACCAAAGAAACTTACAACGTTTCGTCCGTCCGGTCCAGGCTCTTCATGAAATTAAGCCACTAAATAAAAGACTGACAAATAAAGCGATTTATAGGATAATTTAAGAAACCATGGCAACACTTTCCCTTCGCTGAAAGTGTTTTTAACGTATTAAAAATGAAGTAATAGTTCATATTTTAAGAATTCGCGAGTTCGCACCTACGTCTTAACAGTAACGGAGAAATAGTAAATAGAACACAACTTTGAAACATGCTGTAATATTTTTAGTGTAAACGTTTCTAAACATTTGAAAATGTAAACTCGCCAATTCCGTCTGGAAATGCTCCCAGTAGCTCAACGGAAAGTCTCTAGACTTATAACACTAAAAATCGGGTTTCGATACTCGTGATGGGCACAACACAGTTAATCCATTGTGCAGCTTTGTGCTTAACAAGAAACAAACAGTTTGATTTGTTGGCTATCTTAGAGCATAGCCACATTTGGCTGTCTGCTTTGTCCACCGCGCGTAATGGAACTTCGGATTTTAGCGTTATAAGTCCATAAACTTACCGCTGTTTCACTGGGAGTCGAAACAAAGAAACAAAACCGTTTTTCAAGAAACCAATATTCTAGGTTAAACATAATGATTACATAATTATGACTCTTACATCTTGATTAGGAGAATATCGGTGTATTTGTTTTGTGTTGTTCCACTCGTCGAGTTTCGTTTGAAAAATAATAAATAAATCACTGAAAGAAAGAAACGGATATATTTTACTGTTTAGTTTTCTAACCTAGTGAAAATTCCAAATGTGTTCTTTTTCACTTAATCATAATATTGTAGCATGAGAATATCACTTTAATTTGTAAGAAACGACCGTTTCTTTTTCTTCATGTCATCAGTCAGGATATGGACGTTCGGTATACAGCGTGACACTTTGTGTAGTTAATACCTATTTAATCTTT
>NW_013666257.1:210741-216546 GCF_000517525.1 Limulus polyphemus
TTATTAACTTGTTTAAAATAGACCCTTTTTCGTAATTGCAAATATAGATTTTCTTTACTATCCGAGTTTTTGGTTATTAAAATTAACGGTTAACCAATTTGTGTGCTTGTTTTGTTTTAGAGCAAAGCCACATTGGGCTATTCGTGTGTTCACCGCGGGGAATCGAGCCCCGAATTTTAGTGTTGTAAGAGACCGACTAAATGAATTGATTGTCTTTGGTCTTGAGATCTGTAATGCAAGTTACCAAATAACATCAGCTTTTTTGGAAGCTAAGCCTATTTCCTTCAAGAAAATTGTAAATATTGATTATATATATGTTACTTCTTGGTAATAATACATATTAATCAACTGTTTTAACTATATAACGTCTTGGTATAGGAAAATTTACAATATCTACTATTGTTCAAGATTTCACAAAGCGTGTTACCAGATCACGCTAGTATGTATACTATTTATGTATGTTAAAATCCACCTGACGCGAGATTAATAATATTTATAAAAACACAAGTCACAAGAGTGAGACAAATATATTGTGAGCGCTGCTATTATCGTCGACTGATGTTTCGCAAACTTATTTGTAATATTATAACTACGATAGTTTATTGAGTGGAAACTATCGTAGTTATAAGAAAGAAAAAAAGGACATCATTAACAACAGACAACAGTTCGTTACCTGATCGATAATTCTGAATAGATCTTCGCAGATGGCGCTGTTCGATCGACTGTCTGACCTCCGAAGTCATGTAAAACAGCGCAAGTTTAACAGATGTGGCGGGGTTGACATATTGTTTAATAATTCTTCTTTACTATAACTCAGAAGTTCTTAAAATTAGTTCCAGGCATCAGGAAATACCAAACGAGCCAGTATACCGTCAAAACGTTATTTATATTTCATTTTCAATACGATGTTCTTTCATCAGACGATTTTCGCAATCGTAATGTGTTATCTGCTTGGTCTCCCACCATACTTTACCTGCCAACCAAAACCACAGTCTATCACAATGGAACAAAGTTCACAGTGGTATAATTAAATGTATAAACTTTAGTTTTTTTTTGTTGTTTTTTTTTTAAAGCTAGGTGTAGAAGTAAGAAGATAATTGAATATGACATATAGAGATAACAATCTTGTAGTAAACAAACATTCGGACGGATAAACAAAGGTAGCGGCTTCGAACGAAATGAACTATAGTACACATCCAACAATGGACTACTGATAAACAACCAGTTCACGTTTACTATAGTACACGTCCAACAATGGACTACTGATGAACAACCCGCACACGTCCAACAATGGACTACTGATGAACAACCCGCACACGTCCAACAATGGACTACTGATGAACAACCAGCACACATCCAACAATGGACTACTGATAAACAACCAGTTCACGTTTACTATAGTACACATCCAACAATGGACTACTGATGAACAACCAGTACACGTTTACTATACTACACATTGCTGGTTGTTCATCAGTAGTCCATTGTTGGATGTATACTATAGTAAACGTGAACTACTTGTTCATTAGTAGTCCATTGTTGGACGTGTACAATAGTAATCGTGAACTACGTGTTCATCAGTAGTCCATTGTTGGACGTGTACAATAGTAATCGTGAACTACGTGTTCATCAGTAGTCCATTGTTGGACGTGTACAATAGTAATCGTGAACTACGTGTTCATCAGTAGTCCATTGTTGGCCACGTTTACTATAGTACACATCCAACAATGGATTACTGATGAACAACCAGCACACGTTTACTATAGTACACATCCAACAATGGATTACTGATGAACATGTAGTTCACGTTTACTATAGTACACATCCAACAATGGATTACTGATGAACAACCAGCACACGTTTACTATAGTACACATCCAACAATGGACTGCTGATGAACAACCAGTTCACGTTTACTATAGTACACGTCCAACAATGGATTACTGATGAACAACCAGCACACGTTTACTATAGTACACATCCAACAATGGACTGCTGATGAACAACCAGTTCACGTTTACTATAGTACACGTCCAACAATGGACAACTAATGAACAACCAGTACACGTTCACTATAGTACACGTCCAACAATGGACTACTGATGAACAACCAGTTCACGTTTACTTTAGTACACACCCAACAATGGAGTAATGAACAACCATGTTCCATCGCCATTCTTTTATGTCGGGATGGTAAAAATACCCGACAACTTCTCCACAGAAAGGAAAGACGTTGGAGTTTTATGGCGCATGAGCACCAGAGCTATCTGATAAACCGAAATGCGTGGTAGCGACTTAAACGAAAATTGAACGCATGAAATATTCTTCAAAAAATCCGCTAGGAGAATAACGTACGCTTGATAAATCACGTGACTCTACAAGTCTAACAACAGAATTGCTGTCATTTCATCACAGCCGTCCTTCCTTTGCAGGTAGGCTTAGCGTTATGACTGGATGTCGTGATACAGATGCGTTTATTAGATATCGTTGTCTTACAGAACGAGGATCTTATCCAGGACCTTGACATTTGCAGCCTTTCTTCTTCTGCATTGTATTTTTACAACTTAATCTTGTGACGATAAAAAAAAAAAAACTTTAAAGAACCGTCTTTGTCCTTCCTTTGTACTGAAACTACTTTTCACCACAAAGATGGTGAAATGTTGCTCAAACCTGTAATTTTGATAAATTATTCAGTTGTAACGACAATATTTGTTTATTCCAGTTAGTCAAGTTGGAAACCTTACGTAAAATAACTTGGTAAGTTAACATATGGTTTTTATAATGTACTGTTTTGTTTATTAACAGCTAATTATCGTGTAATAATAGCTTTTTTTTTTTTATAGGTTAACAAACACTTATCATGTTGATTACTTCTGTAAATCACAGAAGAAAAAAAAACTCGCAATTTAGCAAGGTGTTCAATTTTATAAATTAACAAACATTTCACTAACCTCCTTTGATAGCCATGATTAGTACCACTATTACCAAATACCCCCATTTCTATTTGTAAAGTCAATTTTAGACCAAATATCTTGACTATACGTGGACATCGACTTACAAGATCGTATTTACAAAGATAAAAAAACCAAAAAGTCCATTGGAGTTGCATCAGCGACTTCATGGGTGTGTGGCTGGAAGGAATTAAAAGTTTCACCGGTCACTTTATCCATGAAAACAGCTGCAGATTTCAAGATGTAGCTGGAAGCTCACGTCTTCGTCAACTTACAATTGTTTATTATCTTGAAAAATGTACCCAACTTCTTCCTAAAGGTTGTTTTGGGTTTGAGGAGTTCATAACCATCCTCACTTTGCGGACGAGAGCGTTGTTGTGGATTGTGTTGGGATGTAGTTTCAGAACCCGTTACAGTCTTAAACGCTCTTCTAATGTGGTTTTAATTTGATTCTTGGTGCGAGCACATTGAAAATTGCCTTCTTTGATATACACACGTAAACATACATATATACATTCATATATATATCCACTAAATACCCTGTTGAGAAGCCCGAAATTCGTCACGAATTAAATATACATAGGTGCAAATCATGTCGCCCGTGTTGCCACGGCTACAACCACCTGTGGTGACACGTCTCTGAATTTGCATATGTGAATCGTTCAAATAATTTGAAATGTGTTTAACCCCCTGTAGTTTCGTCATTAGGTCACAGACAGTCTATGGTTACCTCTCCTTTTTTTTTTTTATGTTGTTTAGAGCATAGAGGTCTATTATACAGTTCGTTACTGCCTTCTTTCTGTACTGTTCAGGGCCTAAAGAAATTACAATACACTCCATCTATGTCCTACAGTGACAGAGTTCGTTACTGCTTTATGGACATGCTGTTTAAAGTATAGAAAATTATCACACTGCAGATCATAGATCGGGTCCAACGTACAGTTCATTACAGACTTGGGGGCTATAAGAAACCGTCAATGTAGAACACAGACTGAGTTTATCGTATACTTGGTCATCGTCTTCAGTTTGATCTGTTTTAGCAATAAGCAACCAAATCGCCTAATTTCACGCCACATTTGTATTCAACAAATCTCTTCATGGAGTTATCATTTCTTCCTTGATTAACCAGTTTTGAAGTTTATCTATCAACTGGTTCTGTATGTTTTCGTACCTTGGTTCCGGTTGCTCTGTTACAACAGAGCAGAGGTACAATTGCTATGGTGTTTCTTATTGTTTTAATTACCACACTAAATCAACATCGGACATTTACTTTGTATCTAAAGGACAGCGACCTATATAGTCGACTATAGACATATTTCTGTATTTAAAAACTTTACGAAAGTAGGCCAATGATTGACCAGTTTTATCTAATTTGCTTACTCTAATCGTGAGCACAAAGTTCAATCTTCGTTAAACCTAATTATTTAAATGGAGTGTAGACACGATGTGATTTTTTGGTTTGTTAGAATAAACTTCAGCAGTTCCTTAATTCAGAGCCTGACTATTCTGACTGGAACTCTAAGTGATGGGTGCATTTTGCACGACACAAACTCTAACCTTATTTTCAACGAACTAAGTTAATAATCAAATTAAGCACGAGTCTTAAATATATTCGAACCAGTTTATCAGGTTTAAGGTAAATAATGGACAATCGTTTCCCATGGACGATCTTGTGCTTGATGAAAATGGAAGGGGTTGGCCAATGCATGCTCGTGCAATTGTTTGACTAACGATATCTACAGACATTGTTTGAAACAGCTCCGCAAGTACAAGTTCCGCGATATCTCTCTACATTAACAAGTAGATCGGTTTGCTGTTAGCGAAAACAGTGCTTATCAGATCTGGAAACAACGAACAATTCATTCATCTAATAATGGCAGAGTTTAAAATTGTTTATTAACAACATCTGAAGTGCACCGAGATCATAGTCTAGTTTGATGATTCGTATGTAAATTACCGACTTACAGGTCACGACTGACAACCTTATAACACAAAAGTCTTTACAAATTACAAGAATTGTTAACTTAATCAACATTTTGACGCCAAGAATTGTCCTCGCACGACAGAAATAACCTTAGTTTTGATTTTGTTTTTTAAAAAAGCTCCAAAGGGCATACATTCCTTTTTTATTTCGTTATAAAATGTATGTACAAACAACTTTGAACAAGTATTATATATGCAAAAAACAACAAGTTTTTTTTTGTAACTTCGGTCTTACAGTTAAATGTTATCGCAGGTCGAAGTTAAAGACAGATGGAAAGTTGTCGGGGACATAACATATGTGGTTGTCGTAGAATCTAATGTATGAACTATGTTATTGATTTTACAGCTCAAACAATTAAGCTGTAACGCAACGACTAGCTTCAAGATTTAGTGATATTGTATCACGTGTTCGTTGGCACGAGCAAACTACCACAAGGATGAACACAGAAAAAAATGTTGCTTTTTACATGACTAATGGATGACCTCTCCGAACAACAACACATTGAATAAATGAGTTCGTAGAAAATGTCCACATACACAAACGTCTTATAGTGGTCAGTTTCAGCTATTTGATCCCATTACCGCCCACAATTAGAGATACCAAGTTCAAACTGCCTGCAACATGAATGTTGTGAATAATTTGGATCTATGTTTGTTTGAACTAAAACACAAAGCTAACACAGTGGGCTATCTGTACTCCGCCCACCATGGGTATCGACAACGTGGGCTATCTGTACTCCGCCCACCATGGGTATCGACAAACGTGGGCTATCTGTACTCCGCCCACCATGGGTATCGACAACGTGGGCTATCTGTACTCCGCCCACCATGGGTATCGACAACGTGGGCTATCTGTACTCTGGCCACCATG
>NW_013666257.1:217092-226560 GCF_000517525.1 Limulus polyphemus
GTTGTCGTGCAATAGGCTATATATGTGTATGTATGTGTATATATATATATATATGTTTTAATCATTCGTACCAATAAACAGTAGTGTGTTGTCTGTCAGTCAGTAAACAGACACTAAAATAACGTCATATAAGCGATGCCTCATCGTTACAATTTGTACTAGCGTGACGTCAGTAAAACGTTCGCATGGCATGAATCAGGAGAGGAACTATGCACTATGTTGGCTACAATACAGTATGAACTTAACAATCAAGAAATACAAATATTTGTAACTCTTGAAAGATGACGCTTTCGTGGACCCTGCGGAAATTCATATAGGATTTAATACAAATGTGTGTGCATATGTTGTCCACTTTACCAGAGTTGTGAGATATCGAATAGGGTTTATTACATGAAGTTCGTAGACTGTTTTATATAACAAGTCAACGAGCCCTTGTTAATAAAAAAAATGAAGCTGTAACTAAAAACACGAAATGGAAATATAAAAAAAATATTGTTGAATCTATTACAGAACACGGAGAACGAATACTGTGTTTGGAATCATGGTCAAATGACAAAAACGGTACACACACACACACACAAAAGGCAAAAAAAAAAACCAAACAAAGAAGACTTGGCGATTTCTCAAAAGTCTGATTTAAATTATACTTTTTAGCTACGTTACACAAAACAATTAAATAAGAAACAGTTTTGACAAGTAATATTATCAACCGTATCATACTGCTCCCTTTGCCACGAATGAACGATTTGTGTGATATGGCCCAAAATAGTGTGTTGGGCCCCCATTCGCGACATTAATGAGGTAAAATCGAAATGGCTATCAAACTTGAACTGTTTTCAGATTATTTGTCCGTTTCAAATCTATGTTTGGGAGATCCACTCCAATTCTTCTATCAGGAGAGCAATTAGCACTACACACGTGACTTGTAATTCCACACTGAAATACAAGAGTGGTCGTTAGCTCTAGAGATCAACTCATCTAGCTGCCAGTGGAAAAATACACCTAACTTCATACACCATACGTGAGCTTACAACTATCTTCCCAATGAGAAGATAAAAAGTGCTACTCCAAGTGAGTGACATCGTACAATGTGCACCTAAAGTAAAAAGAATTTAACGACATTTTTGACCAAACTAGTACGAAAACAGCACAAAATAATAAATTTTGAAATTTTTATATTAATACAGGTAGGTAGAAAATATTAGTATGTTTATATAAGGCATAGAGATCTTAAACCATCACATACTCTATATGCAAAGGGTGAATATGGTTACATGAAAAATATTTTGAATATGCAAATCAGCAAGTCACATGACAACCACAGCCGATAGAGTCATGGAGGGATGACACGTATTAGAACTATATTTTAACACTGTTCGGCATTTGGTAGGTAGTGTGATGCCACCGATAGGTTATTACGTTTGTGAAGGGTTTGTAACAAGCCCTTTCCGACATCATAACGAAGTGTTAGATCAGGGATTTAGAATTTCCAAGACAGGAATATCTCTTGAACTTAATGATGTTGGAAAACAAAGTAGTATGGAACAGCTTAAGGCACGAGGGAAACCATCATCCTGGTACAGTAGATGGATTGTGGAAAGAAAGCAGGGAGAAATGGCATGCTTTGGTCATGAAATCCTTGTGATAAACCTTTTTGTAATGGAAACTATTCTACTGTACTACAGGGCTATTGTCAAGATGCACGTTCAAACAGAACACGACAAGAGTCGTCAAAATCGTTTTAATATAGCGTATTGTCTTCATTGTTTTTCCAAAATATTCACATTCGTGAAAACCACGTTGTAAGAGACCTCTCAGAAAGTATCTGTTCACAGGTGGGTACATAGCGTTCAGTAAAGACACTCTTAAACTTGCTACCAATATCACTTGTTTTTTCTTTGATTTTATACAAAATACTAATACCTGACCACCCCCTCATTCATAGACAACTTTCGGCTAGCCTGAATTGTTTTTTATCAACTTTTTCATAGTGCTGAACGGTCTCAGGCACTCACGCGTGACACGTGCCGAGACTATTTCAATTTATTTTCCGCCCTTCGAGTTGACTGTTACATGTCCTCCCCATTAATTTTTTGCAATTTGAGGCATTATCATCATCATTTGTATACACTGCTAACCAACCAATATGATGCGTCTCTGTACATATATGTATATCAAATTATAGTTGTGAAACATTCTGGGTGATCATGTCACATGCTTTTGACAGGACATTATCTCTATTGTCTAATAATATAGTAATATTCGTATAGTGTAGTTATAATTTAATGCGGGTGAATGAAACCAATATATATACTGTAGTAATTTACAATAACTTGGTCATGGTTTTAACGGTGTATATCTTGTTTTACTTTTAGGATACTGTAGGCATAATAGTGATTTGTCTTAAATGGGCTGCTCCTTCGACCTGAAGAAGGCCTCAGTATAAAGTCGTAACAAAATTGTACAAGATGTCTTCAGAATTATTTTAATTTACACAATGTTTTCAAACTACTTACGATTTGTTAGCAAGTTTTCTCATATAGAATCTAAATATGATCTTGCTCATTTAAAGTTTTGTTTTTTGTTATTCTTGATTAGTGGCTATTAGAAGTTCACAATACATTATAAGTTACCTAAGACGCATTATTGTATTTACGAATCTTGACGCTTTGATCTGACATTGTTAGGAACATGTATGTATATTGTACAACAATTCACGTGTACATACAAGTTATACTACACTTATCGTGATATGAATATTAGTGTTCACAGCAAGACGTTCGTGATTGTTGGTTGATAATAATGTGGTTAGACATGGTAGGAACATTTCCATTGTACTGTTGTAGGCCATCTTTGCATAAAGCAATATTGTCACCGAGCAAAGAAACTGAACTTATTTCTTCCAAAAATGAATTTTGAATACAAACCAGACACCCACACTGGCTTTGCATTTCTACTAAACTAGGGGTGGGTAAGTTTGGGGTCGTACAGAGCCACAAAATCCACTAAGAAATCTTAGGCGGTCCTTTTAGCTGGCTATAATTATACAGTAAACAATATATTAAAAAATGATCAAGTGTACAGTACCTGTACCGATATCTGTAGTGTATGGGTTCAAATTCCTACAATTTACAAGCAAATTGTTGGCTTCCGGTTCGCCAGTTGTGCATCCCTGCTTTAAAATATACAGTCCTCATGATGCACGTGACACAGTGCATGCAAATCAAACAAAACCTTTTCAATGAACGTGCAACAAAAAACGTGAGAAACGGTTAATCTCGCAGTTTAGAATACAGCCGCTTTACATAACATATTATTAAACTAAAATGTTTAATCTTAATTATGGTATTAGAAATCATGACATGTGCGCACGCGTCCACAATACTTTTTGCCAGCTACATAAACTATTTACTTTTGGTGTAGAAATCACGCCTCATTACCCACATCTACTGCGCCTGAGCGAAGACAAACGCCACCTGCTGTTGCTCGTGACCTTAAACCAATGTCGTCTGGGTCCACTTTATTTATTTTTACTTTCTTTACTTCCACGAATAAATTATATATGTGTATAGTTATGTTTTATTGTGATCTCTATCTGTTCATTTATTTTTATTTCAAATCTGTGTTTTAGTTCAAATCGCTGTGCAGCGTGTCGTCGAAGCGTAAATCTGTAATTGTAGTATATAGCATTCGCATGAAGTTTCAGGTTTCATTAACATAGTAATGATGATAATATTGTGCCGAATAAAAAAGAAAAGATAATTGGGGATTTTATTCTTCAGTTAAATAGTGCAAAATATTAAAGTATGGTAAATAAACGCCACCTACATTTTTTATGAAATTCATTTTTTCTTGATGTCGTTTCAGAGACAAAAATCTGAAAAGAACTGTTCAAAGATGCCGAAAGCAATATTTGTAATTCTTTCTTTGGTCTTAAAAAAGGGGGGTGGGAAAGGAAAACGTCAGATCGATTTTTTCTGGATAGTTATAGTCAGCCGTAATATTTCTCTTGGTGTTGCAGCTAAAAATCCAAGGGATATCTAAATAATACTTCGATCATTATTTCATGAAACAATGTTGTATCCTTTTAAGCAGGGAGAATATTTGACTTGTTATACAAGCTACAGTTTATTTAGGCTATTAGTTTCTAATTATAGATATACGCTGTTATATAGATAGTTGTACGAGTAAAAATCAGTAACAAAGGCAAAAAGAGCTGTAACTATTGTGTGCATATCAGCAATAATGTAGAACAGTGTTTTCCAAACTGTAGGGCGCACCCCAGGGCTGGGGAGGGTGGCCTTTTGGCGGGAGAGCCCAAAAATAACGAATGTTTGTTTGAAGTTAAGCACAAAGCTACACAATGGGCTATATATGCTCTGCCCACCACGGGTATCAAAACCCGGTTTCTAGCGTTGTAAGTCCGCAGACATACCGCTGTGCCATTGGGGGGCAATAACGAAGGAAGAAACAGAATAGTTGGATACTACGATAATTTAACAAAAATATTTCTTTGCTCTAAATTTTTTCCCTCTCACATTTACTCACTGCTTAGAAGCAATTTTTCATTAAAAAAATATTAAAAATAGGGAAAGAAAATGTTGATTTTGCCGAAAATTTTAATATGAAGGGGGGGGGCGCAACCGAAACTTTGCTGAGTTAGGGGACGCCGCTATTTAAAGTTTCGAAACACTAACTAGTAACGTGCAATTATAAACGAAAACAGTAAACCAACAAACATACGTAACAAGTTAGCTAAAAAAATTACAAGTGTGTTAAGAATGTCTGAAATGTGGTTATAATAGAGCGTTGATTCCAGAATTGCAAGTGTGTTAAGAATGTCTGAAATGTGGTTATGATAGAGCGTTGATTCCAGAATTGCAAGTGTGTTAAGAATGTCTGAAATGTGGCTACGATAGAGCGTTGATTCCAGAATTGCAAGTGTGTTAAGAATGTCTGAAATGTGGCTACGATAGAGCGTTGATTCCAGAATTGCAAGTGTGTTAAGAATGTCTGAAATGTGGCTACGATAGAGCGTTGATTCCAGAATTGCAAGTGTGTTAAGAATGTCTGAAATGTGGTTATGATAGAGCACCAAGTTTATCGCACTTTAGAAGAAAGATGTGGTCAGTCTGACGGCCATGGTTGCTCCATACCATCAATTTCCATTACAACAAGCTTCTACGAAACACTGTGAGACAACATACAACTCGAGAAATTTCCACTCTCCACTGCACGTAGACGTCGGCCTCTACGCCCGCTTTTAAGCAGACCAAGAAACAAAAATCGGATATGTAATAGAATGGTATTGCTATGATTCTAACTCAGGGGGGGGGGGGCATCATCTTGTCGGTTTCCGGGGCATCTAACCGAAACCTTTAAAACTGATTTAAAAACTATACGAGATAAATATAACAAAGACAACCTGGTAGTACTTGATGGGTTTAGGTTCTATGGCATGTAGATCGAGTAATTATGTTAAGCCTATTTGTAGGTCGGGTGATTATGTTAAGCCTATTTGTAGGTCGGGTGATTATGTTAAGCCTATTTTATCTGCCATCAAACCGAGTGAATATATTTCGATCATTTTTACAAAAACGTCAATATTTTAGAATATATCTTTAAAGATAAAGTAAATAAAACATTTCATAATTGTCAAAGTATGTGCCAGTGTAACCTTTACAGTATATTATTGACTCTGTGACCCCTGTAGCTGTCAATGCATAGCTACAAGGTCAAGAGGTCAAATCACGACTGACGATCATCTTTCAGGTTTCGAGTGTACACCTGCATATAAGAAGCGGATTAGACTCAATGTGAATGTGTATTCAAATACAGAGTTTTCATCTCCTCGTAGTAATAATAAATATTATGCCCATACAAGCGAAGAGCTGCAAATTTGAAACGATAACACAACTAATGACTCAATCTAAGACAGGAATCGTCTGACTTAAATTATTATATACACAGTTTTTTTTTATTACGTATGATTGAACAAGGACGTAGCCACCAAGGTGGTCGTGGGATGATCAGACTCCCATTGCAAAGCTATGCAACCCTCCAAAAATCCTAGAAACGACAGTGTACTTGAAACAGCCAAAAAATAACAAAAAGATAAAAATTAGCCAACAAGAACTAGCGCCCTCAGTACAAAAATAAATAAATAAAATAAAATAAAGGCAGCTTTGTTTTGCTACGATTGGAACAAAGGCTATAATAATTTAAACTAGCCTTAGTACTTAACAAGAAAACCTTACTGTAAGCGCCACTACGCGGTGAACGTGGAAAACATTGTGCATGTCTTAGATGATGAACTCACTTTGTTTCGTTATTTTTGTTCTGTTAAAGTGAGAGAAAGATGTTTTCAACATGAAGAAAAATGTTGACAGTTGCGCCCAGTCAACGACCTTAAATCATTTAAGAATATATAGTCCCCCCCCAAAAAAACAACATACAATATGCTCCACAAGTATATACCCACGCATCTTTGTTTTGCAAAATTCTTTGTAAAGTGGACATTAACACTAGCACATAGTTGCGTACATATAAAGTTAGGATGACTAACATCTGCTCTCTTTATCACTACATCTTATGTCACTTCTACTAAATAAGAACGTAAACACGGAAAAAGCCACTATAGAACTAAGTGCGTACACTATATTATTATTTGTAAAAAAATGGGGGGGGGGGGGGGGGAAATGAGCTTATAATTTTACAGTAATCTGGTTCTTATTGTTTGTTGTACATTTCTGTTAGATACCAGAGTCTGAATGCTACTGAGCAATTAAAAATATTTTAACATTATACATTTTTTCACGACTCTCTCGAAGCATCACTCGGATGTATTTTAACGAGCGAATTTCTTGTTTACTGGTCCATGACCACCAGAACCTCGGCCGTGAGACCTTTTATTGTGGTTGAATCTCTTTAAAAACCGTCACATTCCACCAACCTGTAATTTACAAGGGAGGAGTCCTGAGAAAATGTTAAAATAACAATATGTTGAGATGCAAAAATGCGCAGATTGCACGTATCTGAAAAAAATAAATAAATATATATAGAGAGAGGGTTCAAGGATTCCATTAAGTGTACATGAGGTAAATACCGCCAAGTTACGACTGTGGGGGTAAGTCAACAAGAAGTGAGGAGTATAGGTTGCATTCTTAAGAAATTGTGAGAAACTTTTCGGTCAGATTGAAGCACACAAGATGAATAGACTATTGTGGCTCATCTTCTATCCATAGCACGGTTATGCATTTCGCTATTTTTAGACGATCATTATCCATACTTTGTTTGCTTCTTCGTTCAACCCCTATGATTCAGGCATAGCTGTGCCTAATTCTGAACTGTAGACCAGAAAGAAGGCAACTAGTCACAGAACCCGCCGTCTAAAGTGGCTACTCGTAACTGAATAGTGCATGGGATTGACTGTCATTCTTATAACACACATATACAACTGAAAGTGGGAAGCGTGTCTGGTAGCACATCTCAAATCCGAGATCCTCAGTCAAATATGCTAACCATTAAGTAACGCTCGGACGTCATCCATAGCTTTCAAGATATAAGCTCATCAGTTCTAAAAACCGAGTTACAACGCTCGGACCTCATCCATAGCTTTCAAGATATAAGCTCATCCTTGGTTTTTAGAACTTTACAACGCTCGGACCTCATCCATAGCTTTCAAGATATAAGCTTCAGTTCTAAAAACCAAGTTACAACGCTCGGACCTCATCCATAGCTTTCAAGATATAAGCTCATCAGTTCTAAAAACCAAGTTACAACGCTCGGACCTCATCCATAGCTTTCAAGATATAAGCTCATCAGTTCTAAAAACCAAGTCACAAATCTAGTCACTCAAAATAAATCCATCTGAATGGAAGCTATTTAAACAAAACATGAAAACGAAATACGCATGAAATAGACAGAGATATGGTATTTCTTTACCGTTTTGTTGCCATGACTTAACAAGAGTGTAATTCATTAGTTTTTATTTCAATTACTTCCAAAACTTGCGTTCTATTGTCCAAAGAAACTCTGTCCAAACACCAAGCGCATATTCAGTTCCATTCGAATGTTCAAGGCTTAGCTTTCAAAGATGAAATCATCACTACCCCCCTCCCCCGTGACACAGCGGAAAGTCTGTGTATTCATACGCTGAAAGCCGGGTTTCGATACCCGTGGTGGGCACATCACAGATAACCCTCCATGTGTTATTATAGGTGGATTAAACTGATGTCTGTAGTAAGTAGAAGAAAGTTCATTTAGAATGTTATTATAGGTCGACTGAAACAGCCATCACAACTAAAGCTTTCTGAAGTTGTTTTAGAATATGCTATTAATTTCATGAAAATTCTGAAAGTTGTAAACATCTTGTAGAAGTACCATACGGAAATTTAGAGCTATCAATTTAAAGGTATAAACTAACTATCACCTACCTATACCTGTTGTTATCTACTATATCGGGCCTACATCTCACGTGATAACGTAAAACGTGGCATCCTATCATACCGACATATGGCGGGTGTGGTTAACGTGTCGGCCTGTGGGTCGAGGGTCCAAAGTTTGCGCCGCGATGACACTGAACACGTTCGGCAGTTTCAACTGTGGGTTCGTTATTAAAGTGGTAGACAATATTATTTGGTTCGGAGAGATGGACAGATCCCTTATGGCTGATAACTGGCTGTCTTCCGTCTGCTCAGTGGCTCAAAATCGTGTACTGCTATATCCGAACTCCAGATGTTTGGCTGGTGAGTGCGTAAGCTAACGTGCAGGTTGAAAGCACCAATACTCCCCGAAATGTTTTCCGATCAAATGAATAAACCCGCTTTCTAACAATCGTTTTGAAACGGAACGTACCAGTATGACAGGTCACCATGGCAGCAATGGACTAAGTGTTACGGAAGTCAAGGACAAAAGTTGCAGACTTATTAGACTTATTCCCATTTAGATGTCTTGTATTGTTACTGGTTCGTTTAGAAGATTTAATCCCGTTCAGAAGTCTTGTATTGTTACAGGTACGTTTGGAAGAATTAATCCCGTTCAGAAGTCTTGTGTTGTTACAGGTTCGTCTAGAAGAATTAATCCCGTTCAGAAGTCTTGTATTGTTACAGGTTCGTCTAGAAGAATAAATCCCGTTCAGAAGTCCTGTATTGTTACAGGTTCGTCTAGAAGAATTAATCCCGTTCACACGTCTTGTATTGTTACAGGTTCGTCTAGAAGAATTAATCCCGTTCACAAGTCTTGTATTGTTACAGGTTCGTCTAGAAGAATTAATCCCGTTCACAAGTCTTGTATTGTTACAGGTTCGTCTAGAAGAATTAATCCCGTTCACAAGTCTTGTATTGTTACAGGTTCGTCTAGAAGAATTAATCACGTTCACAAGTCTTGTGTTTTTACAGGTTTGTTAGAATTAATTCCGTTTAGACGTCTTGTATTTTTACAGGTTTGTTAGAATTAATTCCGTTTAGA
>NW_013666257.1:226581-230770 GCF_000517525.1 Limulus polyphemus
CCCGTTTAGACGTCTTGTATTTTTACAGGTTTGTTAGAATTAATCCCGTTTAGACGTCTTGTATTTTTACAGGTTTGTTAGAATTAATCCCGTTTAGACGTCTTGTATTTTTACAGGTTTGTTAGAATTAATCCCGTTTAGACGTCTTGTATTTTTACAGGTTTGTTAGAATTAATCCCGTTTAGACGTCTTGTATTTTTACAGGTTTGTTACTTAATATACAAAAACAGAGCAACCAAATGAAACCTAGTATTTCAATACATTTTCATTGCTAGATCTTGTAAATCGGAAGAGAACAGTAGATAACAAGTTAAAGACGAATATGATTTTTAAAACAACGAGATAAACATAAATTTACATTGTTACGACTACATAATTTATTTTATTCCCTTGATCGAATCTCTAAGCACTTTGTTGTGGACTCGTTCTCACAAGAGAAACCGAGGACATTATTATGGTTTCCCACTCGGAAGTGACAGGGATCCTGCTATTTTTACACACCTATTGTTTGGAATCCGTAAAGAGGAACGTAAAGAAATAAGAGAGCATCTGTAACAGAAGTAATTTTACTACAAATATTAGATCTATTATATTTCAATGCTTCGCTAACTTTCAGCTTTCAACAAAGTTTAGACCTTTCGCCAGGTGTGACTTTCGGCTTTCAAATCGTATGTATGAATAGTATTTCGGACGAACCTTTGTCAAGCCCAGCTAACTAATTCTAGTATCAAACGTAAGGCCTCTTTGGCAGTGACTTGTGGGAGACATTATTACGTTAGTATACGCGAGGCTATTGTCGCATCTATCCTATTTCCTAAGAGTGGAAGTGATAAGAATTATGGAAAAACATCCAGGTCATTGTTAGAATACATTTTCAACAGCGGATAGAAAATCTGTTCGTTAAAACTGTTTTTATTTCATATACTATATGACTCACGTATGTACGAGTCGTAACTGATCTTATCTCGCCTTTCTTTCTCATTGGAAATTATCTGGTAATTTAACAAACTTTACCTTCCATACTGAAATGTGACAACATTAAGTTCCAGTATATTTTATCAGCCATAATTAGCCTCTATGGACAAATGCACGTTCCACTTTCAGAGAACGTAAATACATACGTCTTAGACACACAAACAAACATCGATCTTTCTCCTCATTTATTGTCGACGTAAACATGCACGTGCGATTATTAATCTATTTTATTTTGTCCTTTTTTTTTTCATTGTTTGCTGCCCGCCCACTTGTTAAACAACCACTGTATAAAAAGGAACGTTGTCGTTTGGAGGGTTTTATGGTTAATAGAATTAAGTTAAAATAATTTCAAAGTCCTACATCTCATTTAATTATTCATAGTGGTAATAATAATAATAATAATAACGATAAAAAAGGAAAGGAAAGAATGCTTTGGAAACGTATGTTTTATTGCACATTTTAATCGATGTATGTTTTACTAGTTTTTAATTCCTACCCTGAGAAATTATTTAAACTGAATTGAAAGCGCAGTCGATCTCTGGCTGAAATGTTGAGTCAACTTTTCTTTTTTCTATACTTCCAAAAATATGTTGTTTTTTTTTTTTGTTTTTTTTAAATGACCCACGTGTTCCACATGTGTTACTCCATAAGATCTTGGCGAAAGACTTATTTTTAACTTTAAATTGTGGTCCGGCATGGCCAGGTGGTTAGGGAGCTCGACTCGCAATCTACGGGTCGCGGGTTCGAATCCCCATTCCGCCAAACATATTCGCCCTTTAAGCCGTGGGGATGATATAATGTGACGGTCAATCCCACTATTCGTTGGTAAAAGAGTAGCCCAAGAGTTGGCGGTGGGTGGTGATGACTAGCTGCCTTCCCTCTAGTCCTACATTGCTAAATTAGGGACGGTTAGCGCAGATAGCCCTCGTGTAGCTTTGCGCGAAATTCAAAACAAACAAACGTAAAATTTTTCGTTCACATTGATAAACCGTTTCAGTACACACGACACGAAACCAGGGGTGTAATAAAACAGGGAAAAGTATGAACTGACAGATATTTATGGACTGAGATGACCTACATGGATGCTACTAAGTCCGATTACCCAACATCAAGCTTCTGAGGTCAATTTTAAACCACACTTCTTGACAAACTTTCCACTGACCTTTCAACTTTAACCAAAATAAAGACATCAGTATGTGGTCAAACTAGATCGTTGTGTTCTAGTTTATTAGATTAACGTTTGATTTCCAGATGTAGCTGAAAACTTGTGTGTTTATCAATTTCAAGTCCTTCTTTATTGTCTTGTTAATGGTACCAGAAGGTATGTCCAATATCATCCTAATGTTGTTGTTTTTTGTTGGAGGGGGAGTGTTCCCTTTCGTAACGTTAGCCTTCTCTTTGCAGTTGTAGCTCCAGAATGGCTGTACTTTTGGAGTCCTTTATGTCAAACCCTCCGCTTTCTGCGAATTCTTTGCATATTTTATTAATTTTTAATTCCCACCCTGATGAATTATATTTGAAAGTTTTATTCTTAACTACATGGCGACAATCGATCAAGTGGTTCGACAGTTATAAACGGACATAAGTATAAAGCATAGAAGACCTCAAGGATGATATAAAGGGTCAGATTCGAACGTTAAGAAAGAGACAAACGAATTTATTTTCGTTACGTAGACTTCGAACTATTTTCACCTAGTGAAATAAAAAAACGTCACAATATTATTTTCTGATATCGAATCACTATGTATCTCAGTGTTACTGCCCTCAGAGCAAGCCTAGTGTATTCGTCTATCGACTGTTCAGTTACAATCACTTTTACATTTTATCTTGTTACCTCTAAAGAAGGAGGTGGGGGTGAAAGGCATGTAAACCACAGATCAACAGCCTTTTATTGTTTAGTGTTTGGAATGTTCCAATTTCACGCTTTGACGTGCCTAACCTGCGCGTTAGTCTCAGGACTCCCACAGAAGGTGCAAAACTTGAGAAAATGAAGAGCAACTCCCCCGGATGGGTACCGCGTGCTTTCTTTCACAAATAACACCCCTTTTTGTCATTCACGAAACGTGCCGCCTGTAGTAGACTTGGGGTTTTCAAGCCAGGCGCACAGAAACCGTCGAAAATTGTCAAGACATCTTTTTTTACAGCAAACAAGGTCGATTGCCTGAAGCAAGGTAGAAAACAATATGTAACAAGAACAAGCGCCACGTAGTAGAATAATGTATAAACTACCATTATATACGTCACTTCTCTGACTTTAGTAATGACTTCATTGTGATTCGCTGGACTATCTCGTTTCAAAATAATTACAACTTTATCAGGCAGACGGTACTACTGCCTATGAAGGGATGACTCGGATTGTTCATCGAAATGGTATTTCAAGTATCTCCTCAATAAGTCATCAACCAATTTCACTGAGGTGACGGAGTATCCGCTTTTTTATAAGTAATATTAATGAGTAGTAATTTAAAACAGAAATCATAATTCTAGTATAAATGATGTTATCATTATCCCTTGAAGTTAGCTTTCTTACAGGAATTTGGAGTTGGAACCTCAATGTATTTAGAACTTGGTTATAAGTACAACCTTCCTGTATCTACTGAAACACTGCATTAAAAAAGACATCGGACAAACAAGTAAAGAAAAAGTTTTCAAAAAAGGAAGTAAATGTAGGGATGATGCAAATGCCATCCCTACTACCTTGTTGATTTTTTAGGATTAATATTAGCCATCCCTACATTTACTTCTTTTTCTGATAAAAAAAAAAGTCTTTACTTGTATATGTTGGGCAGGGAAAAAAAAATCAGTATTTATTTTATTTATATTTAAAAATTTTCGTTTAAAAGGTGAGATTTTGCATAATCAACAGCAATTGAAATTTGATATCAGGAAAAAAGAAGAAAAAAGTCATTGACACTTCACACTCAAACTTTCCGTTACATTATCTCTATAATTGTACATTATGTAGAGTATACAGTTGTCATTGACACTTCACACTCAAACTTTCCGTTACATTATCTCTATAATTGTACATTATGTAGAGTATACAGTTGTCATTGACACTTCACACTCAAACTTTCCGTTACATTATCTCTATAATTGTACATTATGTAGAGTATACAGTTGTCATTGACACTTCACACTCAAACTTTCCGTTACATTATCTCTATAATTGCATATTATGTAGAGTATACAGTTGTCATTGACACTTCACACT
>NW_013666257.1:231463-234921 GCF_000517525.1 Limulus polyphemus
ATTATGTAGAGTATACAGTTGTCATTGACACTTCACACTCAAACTTTCCGTTACATTATCTCTATAATTGTATATTACGTAGAGTATACAATTGTCATTGACACTTCACACTCAAACTTTCCGTTACATTATCTCTACAATTGTATATTATGTAGAGTATACAATTGTCATTGACACTTCACACTCAAACTTTCCGTTACATTATCTCTACAATTGTATATTATGTAGAGTATATAATTGTCATTGACACTTCACACTCAAACTTCCCGTTACATTATCTCTACAATTGTATATTATGTAGAGTATATAATTGTCATTGACACTTCACACTCAAACTTCCCGTTACATTATCTCTATAATTGTATATTATGTAGAGTATAGAATGTTTAAATACAAAGCTTTTATAATAAATATATATATTAGTTGGTTTATACATGATACGTGAGGCAGATTCTCTTTATAGTATTCATTCGTGCATGTTTTACACGACTGAAACGTCAAGCAAAGAATATACGAGACTGAAAGCGGTATGAACATCTCAATCTGTGACACCTTAACTCCTAGCGGTATGAACACCGTAGTCTGTGACGCCCGAACTTGTGGCAGTTGGAATATCATAGTGTTAGACAACATTCGTAACAATAGGTATGCCGCAATCTAAAAAACCTTTGTCCTCATGTGGAAAAAAAAAAGTTTAATAACTTAAGTTAAACGTGAAATAGTGAGATACGATAAGAAACAACGCGAAATACATTAACCTTTCAGATTACAGCGCAGAGTTAAAATTAATTTCATATTTTAAGATATCTGACAGCGAAATATTGCAGTGCATTGGTTTAGTAAACATTTGGTCTGAAGATACAGGACACAAAAGCTGACGGTGTCCTGTAAACTGGAGTTAAAGCTTATCTCATTTTTATTTTTACAATTCCACTTCAGTACGACTCTGATCAATAAGATGGCGCTACTATCAAGATAATACTTCTACCCAGTAACGTCATAGACTTTTTTTTTCCTTCGTTATTCACTTATAACTTTGACATTGTGTCAGATATCAAAACACGGGTTATAAAAGCACAAAAACGATAAGTTAGCTTATAAAAACTGATAAAATGCAGTTGTTAAATGTGTATCTGCCAAATTTCTATGAAGAAATTTAAGTAAAAAAAAAAGCAAAAAATATTCAGTGAGAGTGTTTTCTCTTTCTTAATGAGAAGTGCTGATTTTTATATGAACACTAAACCATCTTTATATTTACCTCGTTCCAGATAAATCGGATTTCATACGTGTTAAATACATTGTCTACAAATGCTTAGAATTTAACCTTTGTATTGTTTATTGCCATTCTGAAGCTAAGGTTTTATTTTTCTTACCCTTTCGTGAAGACTTCGGAGATCGTTGGTGATAATTTGAGGTGGTGGTTCTCCAACGCCCGACGTATCAGAGTCGTCGTCGGCTTCGTGCCCATCAGACTCGAACCCATCTTTGGCTAATTCGGCATCAATTTCATCTTCCATCTGCACCAACAGTGGCGCGGGCATTCCGAATTTTGAACAACGTCGTGCCACCTCTAACAGACACAAGACGAAGCTTTTCTCGTTCTTCCTCATTACCAAGTCTTCTGTCTCGAAGAGCAAGCACTCCATGATCGACAGACTCCTACACCACGTGATAAAGTTGGAGACATTGTCTCGAGCATGAAACGTGCCGGGTTGGACATCATTACGGTACACTACGTTGCGCTCCGGGATTATAATATTAAGGTTATCCTGGCAAGAGTGCCGCCACTCTCTGGCTACCCTGACGACATGGTTTGCATGCCGACAAAGGATAACTCCAGTTTCTAGACTTTCCAGGAAAGTTTCGGCAGTGATGGACAAATCATACAGGGTGTTTAACCAGTCAGCAAGATCCTCCTTCATGGCATATAAGTACTCTTCACTGGACTTGAAAGGTCGAAAAGATCGTGGTTCCAAATGCATCGCGTGAAATTCTACTTCTCGACCCTCAACACGTCCATTTACGTCTATCGTCCCTTCATTTGCCATAGTCTTCTTATATCTAACTTCTCAGGCCTTGCTGCATTCAGAACGATCGATTATACCGCGAAACGTATCGATAAAATTCCAACGCATTCAATCTAGCGCTCAAAATTATAGGCTTAGCAAATTCACCCTTCAACAAGATCTTAGTATCAGAGGAATAACCAGTCTATAATTCAAACTCGTAATCATCATGCTAGTTTTATAAAACATCGCACACGTTACCCAGTAACGTATGCTCTTGCTCTCCCTTCGTACTTTACAATGTGGAACTTCGACTCTCTAATAGCCATTATATATACCAAAGCAGATAGCTACGTGCCACGTGACTATTTGTCAAGCGCCATCTTTTGAATATTATTAAAACTAAGATAAAACAATAAACTATTTTGAAAGTTACACCGAAAGCTAGAGAAGTGTTAGAATCCAGTAGGCCTAAAGTTGTAATAAAAATCACGCTAACTACAGATATTTTTTGTTGTTTTTTTCACATTGAACGAAAGACCTTTTGAACAGTGACTTGTGAGAAACAAAAGATAGATCCGAAATTCCATTTTTACATGCCTCTGATTTTGAATCCACAATAGACAAATTAATTAAGAGGAATGTACATATGTGTGTATGTGTAGTGGGGGGGGGGGCATATGTAATTAATATGAGTTTTATCACAAATTTTAGGACTAAGAAAATATTTTACTGACGTCGTCACATAAAACTTGTTGTCAGGATTGCTGCTACATTTTCACGTAACAGTATTAATAGGTGCTGCTTCTGACATTATTAATTTAAGAATATAGATTAAGAATAAACATGACTTAATTAAATGATTTTCTAGCTTGAATAATCACAGATAGATTTCCACATGTTTCCGTTGACAAAATGTTATCGCAAAACAACAACTAGTATAATCTTAATCACTGCGAAAACAACATTACTTTAAGAATAACTCGCATTTTTTAAGGTTTAACAAAATAAGTATCAAACATCAAAAATTTTAAACAATATCATTGTGTTTTACTGATATAATCTAGCGCCCTATGATAACCAATCAACAATGTTTCTGAAACACAGACAACGCTTTGTTATGTCTCTGTTCGTTTGTTAATTTTCCGTATAATTTATTTCCGATGAAACTTCAGCGACACAAGTCATTTCTTAAATAAAACTAGTTTAATCCCTCTCAATACAATTTTGCAACACACTTAATATCCACAGTCACTTTTCCTTAAACACACGCTATAATTCACAACGATTCACTCACTTTACTACCGCGCTTGACTCAATTGTCCCTCTCAGTCTGTCTGCAATTGGGCCGGCATGGCCAGGTGGTTAGGGCGCTCGACTCCCCGGGTTCGAATCCCCGTCACACCAAACATGCTCGCCCTTTCAGCCGTGGGGGCGTTATAATGTGACGGT
>NW_013666257.1:235128-237790 GCF_000517525.1 Limulus polyphemus
CAGCAAACGCTAACGTCTTCGCGAATCTTCTAGACACTCATCACGTGTTACCAGTGTCACGTGACTTTCGCTGTCGTAACAGCTTTTTATGGATACTTAATAGGTCGTTTTTTATGGAACTATTGATAATTCAAAACCAAGAGTGATAAATCTCCGGTGTTTCAACCCTTTAAACTTATGATAATAATCAAGGATAATCTATAGAACTTTTTTTTAATGTGTGTAAAACTGATGAACTTTAGACAGATATATGTTTTTATCGATAGTTACTAAGTAAGTACATAATGTAAAACATTATACCCAACTAGCTGATTGCCTGTCACATGACGGCAAATGCTTATGTATTTTTTTCTAACAGTAATATCTAAATAAGTGTTTTATAAACATGTTTTTAATATTTAATTATATTGTAGTAATGATATATGTACAGAAAATGTCTATCCTTTTATCAAGTTTTTCACGAAAACATAATTTTTATGTCTGTATTTGGTAATATCGCCAGTAAGTTGTCCTTGATTATAATTTTGACTCATGTATATTTTTATGTTATGTTTAAATCTTCTTCTTGATAAAATCGTGTAGATTGAACCATGCGAAAAACCTGATCTCGAAGAAATATTCCTACATCGTCACATGTCTAACCCGGCGATTTATTAATTGTGATGGCAAAGACAATGGATTTTAGTGTTATTGTTTTTTTTTAATTTCGCACAAACCTACACGAGGGTTATCTGCGCTAGACGTCCCTAATTTAGTAGTGAAAGACTAGAGGGAAGGCAGTTAATCATCACCACCCACCGCCAACTCTTGAGCTACTATTTTAGTGGGATTGACTATCACATTATAACGCCCCACAGCTGAAAGGGCGAGCATGTTTGGTGGGACGGGGATTCGAATTCGCAACCCTCAGATTGCGATTCGAGCGCCCTAACCACTTGGCCATGCCGGGCCTATGATTTTATGGCGAAGGGCAATTCACGAATCTATAACTTTTCAGTCAAAACGTTTATGGAGTTTTTGAGTAAACTGTTAAAAATATCTTACCGTAGGTGAAAAACATCAATGATAATACACTGTAACGCCATTCATTGCTTTGAAAAGTTGATTTTGACAAACACACAGTCACGTGTTTATTATGTAATATGATATTATCTCTTATTTTATCTATAATTGTATTCGTAATTTTTTCGAATATTCAAAGAGTTTTTTTTTTGTTTTGTTGTTGTTGTTGTTGTAAATATGATAATAAATATATAATAAAAGAAATATAATAACAAATGATATTAAAGTAAAATCCAAATCGACCGGACTTTGAGACTTTCACACGCTAGTCAAGCATTATAATAACTGTGACATCCAGTCTTTGTAATCAAATCTTAACAAATAAGTTAGGAATAATTCAAATTCCTATTTTTTAAGTATCATATTGTTGCATTTTTTCTTAATCTTGTAATATATTTCTCTAAACATTATGAGTGAATAATTTTAAAAGAAGTTATAGAAATTGTTAATTCGACTAGGATTTGAACTCAAGAACTCTGCTTGAGACAATCCAATATCGTAGCAGAAATTTAGATTTAAGATCTTTCAGGCCTCAAAAAAAGACAACCCGGGATGGTCAGAAACTTCCGTTTCTTTTCATTCCGTCAGACAAACTAGCGAGACAATTTGAACGTTACCAACAGAGAGTCGAGCATTCCGAACAGAGAGTGGCTTTTATTATATAGACTAGCTTTTCTCGACCCGTAAGAAAATGACGGTTTGGAGCTCTGTAAAAAAACGTCGGGGACCTAAGCCCTTCTTTCACGAGCTTTGTTAATCAAACTCCCCCCCCCCCTCATCATAAAAGAAAAACAATCACACATTGAGAAAATAAAAACAATTTTCAAGTACACACTCAAACAAAATCAAATAAATAATAGTACAACTTAAATCACTGATAATCAGGGGCGTCGAGAGTCAGCCCAGACCCCGAGTTAGTAATATCATAAAAAAAATCAGGTGACAAATTTCTTCATGAATCCATGAAAAAGCAGTAACCATTTTAGCTCATTAAGTAGTATGTATTTCTAATTAGCTTTGGAATATCTCACTGCCGGGCCCCTCAACAGACCCCGGTCCCCGGGGCAGCTGCCCCCTTGCCCCTCCCCCTCTCGGCAGCGATGCTCATAATACAAATGGCTGTTTTATATATTAGACCAGTTATCCGGGTAGTAATATACAACTGTAGGCCTCATTAACGTAATATTATCACCAAAACCTTGTCCCATAACGTCTCAGCAGAAATTGTTGAAGTATACCGATTTATCTATTTCATGAAGATGACTTACTCACGTGGTTCTGTGGTAAGTGGAAGATTTCACAAATCCACAAAGCTAGTGTTATCTATATAGTTAAGATAGTTTTTACTTCTGTAAGCTGATGTGAACTATACAGTTAAGATAGTTGTTGCCTCTGTAAGCTGATGTGAACTATACAGTTAAGATAGTTGTTGCCTCTGTAAGCTGATGTGACCTACACAGTTAAGATAGTTGTTGCCTCTGTAATCCGATGTGAACTATACAGTTAAGATAGTTGTTGCCTCTGTAAGCTGATGTGACCTACACAGTTAAGATAGTTTTTCTGTTTAAGTTCGAATCTAATATATATATATATATATTAG
>NW_013666257.1:238676-246531 GCF_000517525.1 Limulus polyphemus
AAATATATGTATATAAGAAATAAAATAAAAAACACACGTAAATGAAGCTGTGAAATATGTATGTTAATTGTGTGTGTGATGTTACCACTTAAAGTGTGGTGTACAAAAACACATGACGGTCCAACCCGATAGGTCACGCTTTCTTCTTCCAGTTCATGTTTATCTGACCTATTTTACTCGTGTGTTTTTTGTTAACACATTTCTAGTCCTACTTTATCGCGGCAACCAAAAAAGATCGATCAGTTAATTCTCAAAGATCATGTTCGAGAAAGTAGATTTTGAGACACCCATTTTAGGCAGCGCCCCCTTTCCACTTGTCTTTGGCACTCGATGCCTCCCCACTCATAAACATACGGTAGAATATCCAATATATCATTATCAATAGATATAATAAAGTGTAATTGCCTCACTGGTTCAAAGTGATATATTTTTAAGTTTACTGGAATGTAAAGTTTATGTGAAATTACAGGATACATTCCACTCCTCCCCCACTGGGAGAGTGCGCCTCAAAGTTTGAGGACCACTGGGATAAATAACAATATAAACATTTAAGCCACTATATGTGGCCAGACATTGAGTCTCTAAAGAAATGCAGTCTTCTTATATGACGACTGGAGTACCAAGATCTTCTTAAGTGTTAATATTTTAAATGTGTTGCCACATGATGATAAACTGTCAGCTTGCATCCTTCAATTACAGGGGGATGCACAATCGGGACCAAAAGGATACAGCAGTTTCCAAAAATGTTATGTAGAAACTAAACACAGAGAGCAAAGAAAAAACAAGGAAACACAAATGAACAAATAGGACAACTATTTATTCACAGATGTTTATTACAACTGTTTTTCTTCACGATTTATAAGTGACTGCTTTCCAGAATAGACATGCACAAGAGAAGATCAACAAGAACAATGTTATACTGCACCTTTAAGTCAGACGAAAGGAAGCTATTGTGGTATCCTATAATCCACAGATTACCTATATCAACGACAATTTAAATTGACGGAAGAGAACTCCTAACTCTCACCATCTTTTATAAATATCTGTTTCATCCCTTGAGATGGGCCTGCACCGCCACAGCTAGTGGACAGAGACACAGGGTCAAATTGGCACAAACTTTTACGCAATAGCCGTTGGTATGTAACATTTTTCTTAGCACAATAGTTATTTTACGGCCTTTCGACATGCGATTTCAAAGGATAACCGCATACAGAAAATCTGCACGAAATTGTATAAAATAACCAGAATCTACATTTAACTACAGATGTAATTCAAGGATGGAGTTAACATATATTTCAAATATGACAATGTTTACGAATCTCTAACAGCCGATCATATATGAATCTAGTAATTAGAAAGATTAAAAAGCTAAGAATAGCCACCATATTTGGTTACTCATACTAACGTTTTACACCTTTTGTAAATCAAGTACAATGGAAAAGTTATAACTAGATGACAGTTCAAAGCGTCTTATATGAAACGAATACTTCAACCTAAAAATTCAAAATTCTTGTAATACATAATTGGTTATAAGCACTTAGAAATAAATCGAAATGCGGGAAACAAAAATTCATACATAAAACGTTTGTTAGTTTGTAGTTAAGCACAAAGCTAAACAATGGGCTATCTGTGCTCTGCCCAGGTTTCTAGCAGTGTAAGTCCGCAGACACTGGGAAGGGGGGATTCATACATAAGCTTAATAAAAAGGAAAGATTTATTTTTAGTGCGTTCCTCACCATTGTCATTTGACCAGTTGAGTGATATAGTGAAACTAGTATAATGTAAAATTTGCCTGGAAACTAAAGTAAAATGATATGACTTTCAAAAATTAAGGACTACACACATACCTTTCATTAAACCGTCGCATACCTCAAGCAGCTAGAGAATGTTTCCTGTTTATGCTATTCCATATATAGAGATATACTAGTCAATTTGCCAGACTCAACGCCTATTGGCCCCCCAGTGGCACAGCGGTATGTCTGCGGACTTACACCGCTAGAAGCCGGGTTTCGATACCCGTGGTGGGCAGAGCACAGATAGCCCTTTGTATAGCTTTGTGCTTAATAATATAACATTAAAACATCAACGCCTATGGATTTCTGTGCGATAGAATTGTTCAAATAGGCGATGGGTAACCATTTTCCTCGTACACTAAATGACTTATGGAAAACCTACAGGGAGGACTGGTGTGCTTCAGCCAAGACAAGATTTTTGCAATAGAAACTACACTACAGGGCTACATATATTGTTAAGTTTCTATGTTTTGGGGATGTGAGTGTGTTATAACAGTGATGGTGAAATCCTACTATTCAATTACAGTAGCCCAAGAATGGGCGGTGAGTGCTGTTGACTATTTGCTTCCACTTTAGTTTATCAGTTCCAAATCAGGGACGGCTATACGCGGATGACCCTTGTGTATTAGTTCAATTAGAATAACAGAAACAAACAGTGCCGTCTCTAAAATCATTTATCAGTATTGTGAACCGACAGAAAAATTCCCCCCGATGGAGACTTAGTAGAAGTACGTAGTTTAGATTGTAAATGGTTTTTGTTTCTTTTGTTCACAGATCTTTCTTTTTTTATTTCCAACAAGAAATTTATTAATAATTTAACCCCCACAGAAAATTCTACATATATTACACAAGGTGAAACTGCTTAAAATAGCAACGTAACAGCTTTTGTGAGGTTTTTCGGCATCTAAAAAAATTAAGCATTACGAATTTTGATTTCGAGAAAACAAATCACAGTTCTTTAGGTTTATGTGGTAGTTTTTTATTTCATTCCCAGACAGAAAGAGAAACAATTGTCCGAATGTATATTTTGCATGAGGGGGAAATTATAGAACTATAACATAGAAGTAAGTTTTAGTATCTGTAGAAAGCCATGTGCGTGTCAGTTACTTAGGGCATAAAGTTGTTGACTTTGCAGACAGCTGTAGTTATTACTATCATTTCTCTGTGGTAGAAAGGATGTAAACCTTACAGTCCTGGCGGTAAATGAATAAAACTTGTGACTCGCGATAGCGTGATCCTGGCCCCTCATGTTCTCATGAAATATGTTTTCTTGGAAGACCTTTCTAAAAACAACAACAAAAAAATCTGGTATTGGTAAGTTTTGTTTGTTTTCGTAATTTCGCGCAAAGATACTCGCGCGCTATCGTCCCTAATTTAAAAGTGATAGACTAAAGGGAAGGCAGCTAGTCAACGTTTCTTCTTCGTTCAGTCCTTGATCCCATGTAGATTTGGGGCCGAACACTCGGGTATTCTTGTATTAGCCAGGAATTTTTACATTCGGGTGGCAAACCCTGACAACAACCACGAAGGGCAAGCATCTCCAGTAATGGTTTGTTTATTTGTTTTGAATTTCGCGCAAAGCTACACGAGGGCTATCTGCGCTAGCCGTCCCTAATTTAACAGTGTAAGACTAGAGGGAAGGCAGCTAGTCATCACCACCCACCGCCCACTCTTGGGCTACTCTTTTACCAACGAATAGTGTGATTGACCGTCACTTTATAACGCCCCCACGGGTGAAAGGGCGAGCATGTTTGGTGGGACGGGGATTCGAACCCATGATCCACAGATTACGAGTCGAGCTCCCTAACCACCTGGCCATGCCGGGCCCTCAGTGACGGGGATTTGAACCCACGATCCACAGATTACGAGTCGAGCGCCCTAACCACCAGGCCTTATTGGTAGGTAATCGTAAGTGCGTTCCTGGGAAAGCTTATATTGTGGGTTGGTGTGTGAAAGTTGTTGAGAGAAATATTAAGGTTCGCACGTGACTTTGAAGAGGGTGTTTTTCGAGGAAGTCTTTGAATACCTTAGAAAATCACGTGATACTTGTCTGTGTCTCACTTTTAAATTGGAAGTACCAGTGAGTAAACGTACACTGCGATTAATTTGGATTTTCTTATCTCTATCTTGAATTGTTTGTAATTCTGTTTGCACCCATTTTCTCTCTTTGAAACAAACACGTATACTGATGACTCCAGTCATTGTCGAATAATGAACACCCATACAAAAACCCATTTCACTAATTTAGTTTGTTTGGAAATAAAAATTCGTGATCGTAAAAAATTGTTAAGATAAGACCGTTATTGTTGTGTAGGTTTGTTTGTAATTAAGCACAAAGCTATACAATGGGCTATCTGTGTTCTGCCCACCACGGGTTTCTAGCGTTGTAAGTCCGCACACATACCGCTGTGCCATTGGGAGGGGCTACATTAGTGTTAACTAGCTCCTTTCCATCTAGTCTGTCACTTCAAAATTAGGAATAGTTACTGCAGATAGCCCTCGTTACTGCAGATAGCCTTCGAGAAGCTTTTCACGGAATTCAAAACAAATAAAAATGTATAACTAGGTATAATAATGGTTTGAGGTGTTGTACATTGCTGGTGTCGTCGTAACTTTCATGACGAGAAATACTTGACCAATAACTCTTCTGAAAATATTTATTATCAATGAATTCACTTATTAAGTATTTTTTTAAAAGGCGGCCAAGTAACGGGTTCCAGAAACTTCGTAATATTAGAATTGGTGTTACTTCTATTCTTTGAGGTGAAATTCATCGAAAACTTAAAAGTTCTTTTTTTTTCGTTTCATAGAATTCCGCTTTTTTTTGTTATATTTTTGGAATTAAAAGGCATTCACTGTGAAACACCGTCTGGTGTCAAAAATCTATAACGATTTCAAAACAATAGACTTCCTTGTTCCCAGACAAGATGACAACACCAAATTAAAATTGTTGTTCCATTAGCAACATAAGGTAATATAAGTTATATGAAAAAAAAGTGAGTAATAAACTGTAAAACACCATGTCTCCCAAGATAGTAATTACTCGCAAGATGGCCCCATGTTATTATTTGTTCCCGGACTCAGACTTCTATACAATAGTGCAATGCCATGTGGGCCCTTAAAGGAAAATTCTGAATACTTAAAATATAATGAGATATTCTGCTAATTTTGTTGCATAGTTGATATGAAGGGGAAAAATTAAGAACTTACAAAAAAGGTAGAATCATCATTTTCTTAATCGTATAGGAGATCCCGTGCTCTTTCAACCGAATCGAAACTGTTAAACATATTCTGCTACATCATTGTTGTTGACTCGTACATTTTATTTTTTTCCACCTTCAAGTCTGTGAAATTTAATATACAAAACGCAAATAATATTTGTTAGGAGTCATTAATCTGTGGACAAACTAGGAGGAGGTCATTAGTCTTTAGACAAGTTTGGAAGAGGTCATTCTTCTACATACAAGTTAGGAAGAGGTCATTCTTCTACATACAAGTTAGGAAGAGATCATTCTTCTACATACGAGTTAGGAAGAGGTCATTCTTCTACATACGAGTTAGAAGGAGGTTATTTAGAGAACAATTAACCTTTAGACAATTAAAGAGGAGGTCATTAACCTTTAGACAAGTTTGGAAGAGGTCATTAACCTTTAGACAAGTTTGGAAGCGGTCATTCCTCTATATACATGTTAGAAGGAGGTTATTAAAACAACAATTAACCTTTAGACAAATAAGGAGGTGGTCATTAACCTATAGACAAGTTTGGAAGAGGTCATTAACCTTTAGACAAGTTTGAAAGAGGTCATTCCTCTATATACATGTTAGAAGGAGGTTATTAAAACAACAATTAACCTTTAGACAAATAAGGAGGTGGTCATTAACCTTTACACAAGTTAGGAGGAGGTAGTTTGTCTTTATACAAGCTAGGAGGTCATTAGCCTTTACATTAATAAAAATGGGATCATTAACCTTTAGACAAGTTAGGAGGAGGTTATTAATTAATTATTGTTACTCGAAATATATATATGATGTAAAAGGTTTCTATGATAGTTTATTCGATGTTTACAACATATACATGGTCGTCATGTTTGCACGAGGACAATGTATTTTAGAATTTTCTACAAAAACCAGATTTCTTGAAGATCAAGTCTAAACAAAACATTTGATGGAAGGAAGCATATTTGTTTGTTTTTTAATTTCGCGCAAAGCTACACGAGAGCTATCTGCGCTAACCGTCCCTAATTTAACAGTGTAAGACTAGAGGGAAGGCAGCTAGTCATCACCACCCACCGCCAACTCTTGGGCTACTCTCTTACCAACGAATAGTGAGATTGACCGTCACATTATAACGCCCCCACGGCGAGCATGTTTGGTGGATCTGGGATTCGAACCCATGATCCAAAGATTACGAGTCGAGCGCCCTAACCACCTGGCCATGGGAAGGAACTATGATATATCTATTAATGGGGCTAATCTCACTATAGAATATTGATATCTTTCCGCGCCCATGAAGACCGTTGAAGTATTTTTTATTCTATATTTTGTCTTTACATAGTTTGATAATTTCACTATACAAATGTCCTTCCCCGGAAAGTGCTGTTACATGAACCTCTAGTCATTAGTTCCTCGATATGAACACATCTGAATGTTTTGTGACGGAAAGAGCTGTTACATACCCTTCCCAAAAGCGATAACATTTCGGTGTCATCACCAACGACAAAAAAATGTCAAAATGTAGTTCTGATACATTCCTTCCAAACGCAACTTTATCCAACTCATAATGATCGCACCACATAATAATCACGTCCAAACTCAGCGTGGAACAGCGTACAGAATTTGTAACACAAATATCATGTATACATAATACCGTACAAGATTCATATACATCATATCACTCAACAATCATATACACAATATCACAGCAATCTTACAAACAATACCTCAGAATAATCATAACACATACCATACAACGGTCAAACGTAATACTCAACACTAATATGTTATTCAATAACAATATATATACAACGTTTCATATTCTCCATACAACAGTCACAACCCAACAATACGCACCATAATACACAACACAATCACAAAGTCATGTAACATAAGATTCGCGTGCAACATGCCACACGACAATCATGTTAAATACTAGCTGGAGTACCCGTCCCCTGGAAGGAAGTTATGTAAATTCATGATTAATGAAAGGTTATCTCAGGACATAAAAAGTTGCTTCCCTTATACGTAATTGTTAAAAAACGCCCATAAAACTGGAAAACACAAAATGTGAAACTGCATGGATCCAACAAAACTTCAAGCGAAAATTGGTGAAGGCCCATCAACAGGAGGCGAAGTAGTGGTAAAAAATGGCCGCAAAACTGAAAGTTTGTTTGTATCTTTCCATGGACCCAATGAACCTCCATATCAAATTTGGTGAAGATCCAAATATAGGGGGCGAAATAGTGATAAAAAATACAAAAACGCCCATAAAAACCGCAAAATTCAAAGCTGAAAATTTGTATGTACTCACGCATGGACCTAATGAACCTCCATACCAATTTTGGTGAAGATCCATCCATACCCTGCGAAGTAGTTACATGGAAATACAACAGAGAGTACTATTATATTCATATAGAGAGTTGAGAAATTACCAAATACAATACACATGCGGATACTCAAAAGACAATAGATGTGCATTTAGTAGGTTATAAAGGTTATGCAAATACAATATATATATATACTGATACTCAAAAGACAATAGATGTGCATTTAGTAGGTTATAAAGGTTACACAAATACAATATATATATATACGGATACTCAAAAGACAATAGATGTGCATTTAGTAGGTTATAAAGGTTATACAAATACAATATATATATATATATATATATACGGATACTCAAAAGACAATAGATGTGCATTTAGTAGGTTATAAAGGTTACACAAATACAATATATATATATATATACGGATACTCAAAAGACTATAGATGTGCATTTAGTAGGTTATAAAGGTTACACAAATACAATATATATATATATATACGGATACTCAAAAGACTAT
>NW_013666257.1:247374-252125 GCF_000517525.1 Limulus polyphemus
AGGAAGATCTACTAGATATTAATTAAATTATAAATATATCAATTCATGTGAATATGACTGAAAATTTAATTTTTTCTGAAAAGGTGGTGTCTATTGTGACCACGCTGTGTAGATGTGCATTTAGAAGGTTATAAAGGTTACGCAAATACAATATACATACGGATACTCAAAAGACTATAGATATGAATTTAATAGGTTATGAAGGTTACGCAAATACAATATATATATATATACGGATACTCAAAAGACTATAAATGTGAATTTAGTAGGTTATAAAGGTTAAGGAAATACAATTTGCAAACTTTAAGATCGAAAAAATGATATTTATTTTTATAGGACAACCACCTTTCATGGAGTCAGATTGACTTCAGCATTTTTCAGACATATTTTTAGTATAAAAACATTAGTAATACAACTGATGTGTTGTTGTACAACAGATTTGTATCGTTGACTAAAACGTATCACATTTCATGAAGATATACTTGGAATTATAGTCAACATTACTTGTTCAAAACAGGGTCAGTCCACATTCAAGTTAATACACCTAGGAACAAAATATCACAAGGTTTCTTATTTTTTCAATAAAAGGAAAGTAGTTACTTAAAGCACTGTTTCTCACATAAACATTAACTTTTATCAACTTATTCTATATTAAAATTTGAAATTCCCTTCTTGAGAAATTGTTTAATCTAGCAAAGATGTTAACGGCACAAATACTTCATAATTCTTTCTCATTTTACTCTCAACTTGTCTAGGAAAAAAAAACTGTATGTAAAGTTTTCTATCTATCTGTATATTGTGTATTTTTTACATGCCTGAAAGTGATTCACAAACTCTTAGTTAATATAAGAATCAGCCCCAGAGGTTCCCGAGAACAAACTGAGTTGCAAGTAAATACTTTGAAACAACACACAACTAAAACTGAAACCTAAATCTTCACTTAGGCCACCGATTCACCATGTCTATGAAAATGGTCTTAAACTTCAGAAATGATTGTTATTTTTTCATTAACCAGTAGAAATATTTTGTGTTTCTTACTCTCATATAGAGTAGTTCAAAAATCATTTGTAGTTCATTGAAGGTCACATATAACTTAAGATTATCATCATATACCAGATTTATTAACCATGTTAAACAATTAACGTTGAACAGCAGGTTTCAGAACTTGCATTTACACCAGAGATCAAAATTATACTTTCATTAATTTTACCAAAATGTGTAAATCATCTCGAAGATAATAATGTTTCGTCATTTTTTGTAGTTAAGCCAAAAGCTACACAACGGGCTATCTGTGCTCTGTCCACCACGGGTATCAAAACCTGGTTTCTAGTGTTGTAAATCCGCTGTGCCACTGGGAGAATTTTGTAATTGATTGGACATGTGTTACGAATACTTTCACATAAGGATGTTTATACCTCACGTTAGTGCAAACTGTATTACTCAAGTTAACAAGTAGAATTTATAAATAAAGTAACAAGTTACAGAAGGTCTCTCAAGACTAATCTTTCTTTAATAATATCATTTTTGTGGATTTTTTTTGTTGCTTTGCAGAAGTTTATATTCATCATTATACATTGAATACTATTTTAACAGTTCAGCATAAATTATGGACAATTTTAAATACACTATAAACCAATATCATTTATCAAAACTGATTACATGTTCACAGTACAAAAGTTTCAAACAGCTAGTGCATGAGAAGCAATGGAAAGGAAACTTTATTACTTAAAAATACAATATCTCAGATCTACAGTTTCATTAAAAAATTGAAAGTCGATTCCCAAAACTAGCATATATACTGTTGTATTTGATAAAGATAATACATTACTGACCTTACAAAAAATTTTAAGTTTCCCTAACTGTTCTAAGTAAATTTAATATTTTTCAGGACTGTGTGGATAATATCTTATCTTTTACCATTCCTCAACCTACTTAGATTAATTACCACCCCTGTATACCATATATTTTGGTTCTATATTCTTCACTTTATATATATATCAATTAAGTTTTTGTTTATTTCACCACTGATATATACATGTATACATGAATTTATATTTACAATATTTTATCACTGACAGCTAATATCTAGTGGGGTAAACTCCATTGGAGAGTTCTGTGTACCCCCCCTCCCCATATCAGGTTTAATTCTATAAATTCTCCATACATTGTGACTACTACTGACATTAAAGTGTAAATTTTCTGGGGGCAAGCAGGGTAGTTATGTAACTTATGTAATTTTGAGCAAAGCTACACGAGGGCTATCTGCGCTAGCCGTCCCTAATTTAGCAGTGAAAAACTAGAGGGAAGGCAGCTAGTCATCACCACCCACCACCAATGCTTGGGCTACTTTTTTACCAATTAATAGTGGGATTGACTGTCACAATATAATGCCTCCACGGCTGAAAGGGCGAGCATGTTGGGTGGGATGGGGATTCAAGTCTGCGACCAGAAGATTGTGACTCGAGTACCCTAACCACCTGGCCATGCAAGAGAAGGAAGTAGCTCCAGCCAGATGGGACCAAGGGAGTGGGTTTAATGGTAGTTTGAAAAAGCACGAGGCTATTGCTAAGGTGTGCAAAGAGAGCTTAAGTTATGTCGACTTTTTCGATAATTGAAAATAATAAATAAACACTTCTTAAAGATACAGGGCCTATTTCTTTTGCATGTAATAACATTTGACACATCCCCACCCCAAATCCCAGAAATGCCACTGCTAATTCCTTCACTTAAAACATGTACATATATCAGTGTCGAGAATTTTAAATCTCTGTACGAGACTGTAGTTGAGAAAATCAAACTCAATAAAAAAAACATCTTCCAACCCCTCTGATTAGTCTCGTAACCTTTGTAGCCAATCGGGGTAAGAAACAAGAACATCTGAAAGCTATATATTGAGTCACCTTGGTAATTTTCACTTTACTAAAACAAAATTCATGAAACCTAATGCAGCAAAAACAATCCTACTATATATTTTGCCAGCTTATCTTCCTTTTAAAATAAAATAAAAAACAGACTCATCTACCACCATTATCTAATGGCTTAAATCATGTCCTTAAAATGCCTGCATTTAAAAAGTAATATTTATTATAACACTAACCAACTACCATATAAACCAAAGATTAGCAGCTCTAAGTTTCAAATTTAACAACTATGTAGCTAAAAGTGCTACATATTATAAAATGTGGATAATTTTTGTTTTCCACTGAAACTACCATGTTATGCTACCCCCATCTATTTAAATCCAACACAGATATAGGGTTTATAGAGCTACTATACTAATTATTAGTAAATCATTGTCAATTTCATTTGAAGTTTCATGTAAAGCTACTTGAGAGTTATCTATGCAAGCCATCCCTATTTTTGATGTGATAGACTAAAGGGAAGGCAGCCCAATGCCCACTCTCAGACTACTCTTTACCAACGAATAGTGGGATCGACTTTCACATTACAATGCTCTCATGGTTGAAAGGGCAAGCATGTTTGGGAATGGGATCCAAACCCACAACTCCCAGATTGGGAGTCAAATGCCCTTACCACCAAGTCGATCATCATCAAACTGGATGTATGAAGATGTCCAAGTGTGATATAACACCACATAATAAACAACTTCACACATTATTTACATCAGATAAGCTACTCAGCCTACATATCTTTCATTACAAGCCATAAAACTAAAATTTACTTTGAAAAAATGATTTGTTTCACTAATTTTTGAAATACTAATATTTCCCAGAAGCTGAGTATTATCCTTAAATTAGTCCTGGTTTACGAAGAATGACACAGATACTACTGTAACAAAATCACCTTCTGCCAGTTACACAAATGTCTTTCATAGCTGAATACTTGACACACCAGCCTTGGAGAATTTTAAACAAACAATCCAATAATTTCAACTGAACCTAATTTGTAACAAACTGAAGAAAAAATGATGGATTTAATGTGTATTATTAGCATTATAATGTGTATAATGCTCAGCTAAAAAAGAAATACAGAAAACTTTAGCTGACTAATATATTGTGAATAAAAAAAGATAACTGGGATTTCTGGAAGAAAGTAAACAGTTTTTCAATTTGAATAAAGAAAACTGCAGCAAGGAATGTGGAATTGAACAATCTGAACAAGAAGCACTGTGTTTTTTTTTCATACAAATTACAGTATATGTCCAGAGGTGTACAAAACACACTAAAACACTATTTGCTACAAGTTAAAAAACCTTTATTTCTTTTGTCTTAAGATCTTTCCTTCGCCAGAAAAAGCTTCAAACTGGTCAACACTAGTTATTTCCTACAGAAAAAAAAAGCAAATTTATAATGGCAATAATCACACATCTCCAGTATAGTCTGTTTTTTAAATAATACGTAAAAATCATATTATATGGACTAAGAAATAAATAAAATAAAAGTAATGTTATCATGGAGATACACATACACCATATTATCACATATAATTACTAAATGTGCTACCCATGAACTGTTTTATATCTTCTGACAGATTATCCAGTATTATATGGACTAAGAAATAAATAAAATAAAAGTAATGTTATCATGGAGATACACATACACCATATTATCACATATAATTACTAAATGTGCTACCCATGAACTGTTTTATATCTTCTGACAGATTATCCATGTAGTTTTTTACTCACATTTCCGACATATTTTTTCGACGATTTATAGGGATTAAAATTAAATAAAATTAATAGTAAAATAAGCCTGATACTCTAAACCTGTGCTACTTACAAGAGTTTG
>NW_013666257.1:252720-258619 GCF_000517525.1 Limulus polyphemus
CTAATAATATTAACGGCTTCACAAATATGTGATGTAAAACATAATGATATTAGTGTCTTCAGAAGTGTATGATGTAAAACAGAATGATATTAGTAGCTACAGAAATCTGTGATGTATGTAAAACAAAACGATATTAGTAGCTACAGAAATCTACGATGTAAAACAAAATGATATTAGTGTCTACAGAAATCTGTGATGTAAAACAAAATGGTAGTAGTAGCTACAGAAATCTGTGATGTAAAACAAAATAATATTAGTAGCTACAAAAATCTGTGATGTAAAACAGAATGATATTAGTAGCTACAGAAATCTGTGATGTAAAACAGAATGATATTAGTATCTACAGAAATCTGTGATGTATGTAAAACAGAATGATATTAGTAGCTACAGAAATCTGTGATGTAAAACAGAATAATATTAGTAGCTACAGAAATCTGTGATGTAAAACAGAATAATATTAGTAGCTACAGAAATCCGTGGTCTAATACTAGACAACCACAATGAGAGTAGGGCATATACTGTCTTTTACCATAAAAATACAGCTGTAATGAAGAATTCTGAACTAACAATTCTTAAATTACACATCAGTTAGTTTATTGAAAAAGTGTTTTTACCAACATCGAATTTTGAGAATGATTCATACTGTTCTCTAAACAAAATTATCTATTAATAGGGAAATAAACCATTTACTTATCATATTTCAAGGAAACAGTAAATAAGAAAAATACCACATCCTAGGAAACAAGATTTTGAGAAATTATATACACACCAAGATAAATCATAATATATATATATAAATTAAGTTTTAACTTGATGTATATTGTTATTGGAGTAAATTTTAAAAATATATATGGTCTTTTAATCTTTTAATACTGCAACAGTGTAAACTAACTTGCAATTTAAGATTTTTTAATGTATAAACACTTTTCAGCAAAACATGCTAACTGAAATTAGGCTCAAAAATTAAATTAAAAGCTATAATTTCTTTTTAAAAATATACAAAAGACACCTGTTTCAGTGTCAGTTTACATATTTTGTAACTCTCAAATCATAATCATTCACAACTACATATCACATCACACTGAGTAATTTTGTGTCTGCCCATTACAAAGCTCTGAGTAAAAACTGTCCAAAAATGTTGGTGAAATAACTTATTTTCTATGTGAAAAAAAAAACACATAGAGGGCCTCATCAGTAATTAGTTTATTAATTATAATATCAATATTATTTTTTAATGTGGCTCATCTTTTATTAGGATTCCTGTAGCCAACAAAGTCAAGAAATTTTGTATATAAATAGTTGGGAAAATGTTTAAAAATGAAATATACCCCATGGGTAGTCTTAAGGTTAATCTTATCCATTAAAATCCAAGTATTTATTTGAAAACTGTTGTTACCAAGTGTAAACTTTCAAGTAAAGCAAGGTCAGGCTCGTATAGGTGCTACATTCAAAATGGTGTAATAAAGTTTAAAACATTTATACACATGTTTTTCTAATATTTTCAAGGATTTTTATGTAATATTTACCATAGTGAAACAACAATTATTATGAAGAAAAAGTGTATTTCAACTCTCAAAAAATAAAAAAATTTGAAACTAAAATATTTTTTGTCTTCTGACAGAAATCTTAACAACATTAGCAGATAGATTTGTTCACTCCTTTCCTGTTTCAAATGGCTTTCATTTCATTGTTCATCAATAATACTACTAACAACTTTTAATTTTAAAAAATTGCAGTTGTAGTACAGAGATAAGATATACCTTTTCTGAAGAAGCCTATTGGTTGAGGAAATTAGTGGGTCTGTTCCTTTTTTTCCCATCCAACCTGTTTCCTTTTCCACTGAAAGCCTGCAAAGTAATATATATATATATATATATATATGTACAAGATGGTATACATGGAAAACAACTTCAGGGGGCTGTCTCATACCTATCTATTAACTATCTTTGTTGTTTGTGGTCATACTTTGAAGGATAATTTAAAAATCTTACATTTTCTTACCACTGTTTGCTACTAAATTTATACTTAATTCTTTTTTTCATAAAGCTCAAACATGAACAGTATAAACACAGAATAAGCCCTTAAAGATGAACATACCTATTTTATGGTTGCTAATCTATATTATTTCTTTCGGTGTATTTAACTGTATGCATGAAATGATACTAATAAGTAAGGATGCACGGGTACCTGGCCCGGCTGGGTATTGGGCTACCCAGTAAGACTGGCCAAATGTTGAAGTAAAAAAACAGCCGAATCCGGGTAATTGAAAATGGCATCTAAGCCCTAATCTTTGTGGCAACTTACGCAGTACTGAAAGTTAAGTCAATAATTGGTTTAGTTAAAAAAAACGTATTTCCGAGCAACAAAGACTGACCGCCCGCTGAAAGTCAGGAATTTAGAGAACAATAGGGGTTAATAACAAGAAGGGCTTGAGACGTGGATTTCTGGGGAAGGTGGGGGTTTTAAGAACAATAGGAGTTAAGGTTTGAGAAGTTGGAGCTAAGCATTAGTTGGCATAATGATCCTAAAACGTGTCAACATTACTGTTTCTGCATTTACTTTCACTGGCCTAAGAAATCACATGGAGTTGGTAAGTAATTTTCAATCTTTCTATTTCAATAAAAATTAAATTTCAAAGTTGTCAGTTTTGTTAGTTTCCACCCTACCATATTGTTGTTTCCCCCAGGCATTTCAACTCAGTTCATCACCACTTCTCTCAGTTTTGTTAGTTTCCACCCTACATATTGCTGTTTCCCCAAGGAATTTCAACTCAGTTCATCACCACTTCTTGCTGTTTTGTTAGTTTCCACCCTACATATTGCTGTTTCCCCCCAGGCATTTCAACTCAGTTCATCACCACTTCTCGCTGTTTTAGTAATTTTTCATTCCAAGGGTAAACATGACCAGCTTGGTCTGGAGATATTTTATGTTGGAAAACAAGGCAGATTGTTTCGCAAGGTGCACCCAAGGTGTTTGGAACCAAATTGCTGAGAAATCATCTCACTTCATAAAGACAAATTCGCAACCATGCAGAGCATGAAATGCGAACAAGAAGAGAAAATGTGATGACAAAGATGCCACTGCTAAAATTTCAATGGTCAAGAGGAATAAAACACAAACACTTGGGCAGTGTGTTGTTGATTACTAATTCCAATCAGTTAAATGTCAATATCGTTTTTGTTTCTAATTTTTGTGTATGTTGTTGTTTTTTTTTGGGGGGGGGGACAAGGGGAGAACTTGGTCGTGGTTAACACCTGGCCCTGCCCAAAGCTTAGTTGCCGGGTGCCCAGACATGATATTTGGCAAAATGTTAATACCCGTGCATCCCTACTAATAACAAATGTTGTTTGAAAATGTAGTGATTCTTTTTTAAAGATGACTCAAGCTTATTTCTTTAAATACCAAATGAAAAAGTCCTGAATTTTGGAAAAGCGAGAACATTGTTGAGCTTGCATGTATGTACTAATTGAGTAGGGTTTCAGTCAGAGTATAAAGTCACATAAAGTAACCTAAATAGAATTTCATTACAGACATTGTCCTATACACTAACTACAACTTTCAAAGTAATTAAAAGTTAGTAGAAATTTGTAATATTATATTTAAACTAATTGTTAGATAAAGTATGAGGTAGGTTGAACAAGGATTTACATTCATGGGAGAAAGATGGATTCAAAACCACCAGATAAAGTCCACGGTAGGTTGACCAATGATTTACATACATGGGTGAAAGATGGATTCAGAACCACCAGATAAAGTCCAAGGTAGGTTGACCAGGGATTTACATACATGGGTGAAAGATGGATTCAGAACCACCAGATAAAGTCCAAGGTAGGTTGACCAGGGATTTACATACATGGGTGAAAGATAGATTCAGAACCACCAGAAAGTCCAAGGTAGGTTGACCAGGGATTTAAACACAGGGATGAGAGATTATTTGATTATTTCAACTATCCAAGTCTCAAGTAAAAATAATCAATTAGTTGAACATAATTAATATCAAGTTGGAAATGGCCTTGTGTATAATAATCATAAAAAATAGATGACACAACATTATATGTTACATAATATAAAAACTATACTGAAGTTACTAGGCTTTAACTAAATTCTTCTATACATGTTTCAGTGAATCACAAACCTACCATCATCAGGAAGAAGACAACAATGAAACACTGTTCTGATGATTATATATATTTCCATATAGAGATTATTTGATTATTTCAACTATTCAAGTCTCAAGTGAAAATAATCAATTAGTTGAACATAATTAATATCAAGTTGGAAATGGCCTTGTGTATAATAATCATAAAAAATAGATGACACAACATTATATGTTACACAATATAAAAACTATAATGAAGTTACTAGGCTTTAACTAAATTCTTCCATACATATTTCAATGAATCACAAACATACCATCATCCGGAAGAAGACAACAATGAAACACTGTTCTGATGATTATATATATTTCCATATTCTACAAGATACAAACTTTATCTATCCAACAGTTAGTGTACAAAGTGCTGCCACCTATTTATCTTTTTGCTCTTGAAACAGATTTCATGAAATAAAATTCTGCAATCCCTGGACCAGAGTATCTATTTATAGTTAACATAGTACTATCAAGTATTTCTTATATATTCTTTTAAATTTAGTTAATATCTATTATTCAAATATTTGGTCAACTTAATATTTTTTCAATTAACACCGTGAATAAGTGGATTGTTTGCCATATGTTCAGGTAATGCTCATTCATTGAGTTTGTTCTTCTATAGTTAACATATGTTCAATCTAAATTCTAAATTTCTACATGTTTACCAATATGTATTAGCCCAAATTTACAATTTTTTTTATAAATATAACATTTATCCATTAACCCTATCACGCTGGGTATCCTTTACTGCACACGACACAAGGTTTTAGTGTCTTACATTCAAAATTATATTATACTACTTTTTTGTTTATGTTATACTAATTAGAATAGCATAAAATCTTAGCTAATAATCCATATTTTAATCGTATATAAGTTTTAAGTTCTTAGTTCTACAAGGGAATATTTAAAAAATCCTGAATTTCCACTAGTGTGATCCACATGACACATTTCGTCTTAGCATGTCATCATTCCTATTTTATCCATCACCCCTCAAAAATGTACAAAATCAAACGTAAAATACTCTCTCTAAAATCTTTATTGCTCAGACAAACCATAAGTTTTATAGTCTTCAATTTTGTTTGGTTACAGAGTTATCAAATAGAAAATCAGACCCCTCCTGCCACACTCCCTATCACATCCTCTCTTTCACAGTTCGTTGATAGCTCTCTCTTACATTTCATTTTATATTAATTATAACCAATAGAAAGTCAAGGCTTTTATCTATCAAGCGACGTATTGTATAACATTGTCTCCTGAACAGGAAAGCATCAATTTCACTCACAGGACAGGCTTTGTTTCCATGAGAAAGTTAACAACTAACTTGGATGAATTTGTAACGGCTCTTGTCGCATAGTTAGAAAGCTAGAAAAATTCTGAGAGGTAAGGAAATTTGTCTACTTTTTGCATGTTATTAGTTTATATTCTTTGGTAAATTATTTAATTAAATAAAAATTATTAAAAGCATTACTATTAGCACTATAAAAAGTTAGGGTTAACTCTTCTCGAATACCAATGGCAAGAAAAATGAGGATCAGTTAACCCTTTCGAGATGGGTCACACGTGAAAGGCCATGCCATCGCGTTTGTTGTCTCGCATTCAAGATTTTATTGAACTACTATTTCATGAATTTATGTCAATAAGTTTGGTATCAAACTATAGATTATAATTCAAATTTTAGAACTGTACATTATTAAATTTGTTACTTTAAAAGTAAATATAAAAAAACAGATAAACATCGATTTTTTTGTG
>NW_013666257.1:259060-263773 GCF_000517525.1 Limulus polyphemus
GTATCTTTAATTTTAACAATAAAATTACTTTGCACACGGACTACTCAAAACAAATACTCAATATATTCATGGACAAATCTTTATTTTATTAAAAATACTTCCCTAAAATATGATTTTTTGTATGTGAAAGACTTGTAATGTTAACAGAAAGACTGCCAAATTTTGTTAAGATATATACATTATATTGAGAGTTATAAGTATTAAATCTAAAGAGTACAAAAACTTCACATGGTCGGTCAAATTGACCGAGCCTGCATTGATTGTGTTAATGCTATTTTATCTTTATATCTAGCAGTAAAATGACCATTAACGAAATTGACAATTAATTAATTTCTACTAATCATCCAGCTCTACAGAAGAGGATACAAGTCAATCCTGATAGATCCAACTAGAAATAAAAGCTAAGCTTGGCCCTAATAATACGAGAGATTTATCTCAGAATCTCATTGAATTACACTAAATAAATGCTCTGTCCACGAGCATAAATCTTTCAACATCAGATAATGAAAGTGGATTGTAAGAAAACAATGAAGAAAACACAGCAAAATGGCATATGACATACTGTGCTTCATGTATCTATATAAATATAATAGTTTGTTGTCTGTCCATGTACCTACATCGCAGGGTGTGGATTGGATGGATCTTCACCAAAATTGGTATGGAGGTTTATTAGGTCCATGCAGGTACATAAAAATGTTCAGTTTTGCATTTTTATGGCCGATTCCTAGCACTACTTCATCCCCTGTACATGGATCTACAATAAATTTGGCATGAATGTTTGCTGGGTCCATGTGGAGAAAAAATGCAAATTTGCATTTCACATTTTGTTTCTTGAAGTTTTTATGGGCATTTTTGTATTTTTTACAATTACATATAAGGGAAACAGCTTTATATCCTAAGATAACCTTTCATTAATCATGAATTTACATAACTTCCATCCAGCTAGTAAATAAATAAACTGTATTAGGAAGTATCTTGCTCTCAAATGTTTGAAGAAGGATTGGTCAGATCATTTGACTTCCTTCAGATATGAAATCAGCAGAGGGCAAAATTTCATGCTTTCTTTCAAAAGTGTATGTTTTGGTCACACATTGGCTATGCCATATACAACATAATACCTTGACTAATAATACAATCACTTCTAGAAATAACATACCATCCAATCTTTTAGATCATAAATTAATGGAATGTACAGTTAACTTACCACAAATTCTGGATTATCCACTTGTAAGTTGTTGATGTCAAAATTCATTTCCTGAGAGTGAGAGATAGAAATGTATATAAAATTTTCATTGACGTTTATTTTCCAAAACTCTTAAACATAATAGGTATACAATTATTCCAATCCGTAGCTATGTCACTTCTTTGACAGTTAACATGTCAAAAACAAATCCATGCAGTTTCCATCATAGCAAAATTAACACAGTGCTACTTTTAAACATACATTAGGTTTCATATTTTTCTTCTTGGTTTACAAGTTTTCATATTTGTAAGATAAATAGGATGCTTGATATGGAAATAAAAATTCTAGTTTGAAGACAAACTTAATTCTTACAGTTTATAGTTTTGTCTCTCAATTGTAAAGCTAAAGACTAAAATAAAATTGTTCTTCGATGAAAAGCAAAACATATTTAAATACCTCTCTTGTATATCCTAGTGGTAGTTTTAAGAACTTATTTCCCATCACCACCAAAAAGAAAGGTCAATAGTAATTCACACTGCACGCTTCAGTATTAAGCTCACATAACCACTCTAAATGTTCTTGTTCATAAGTAATATTAACTCCTGCACTTCACAATACATCTTGAGTACAAGCTCACAGAAGTCGCATGAATTTTGAGACATTATGGAATTTTTTCTAGATTTCAATGTTTTAAGAATAGTTTGTTGTTGTTTATTTAAGCAAGCAACTGTCTCTTTCAGGGATATATTTATGACATGCATAAAACTTTCCAATGGCCAAACTAGGTGAACCTCAATGTTTGGAGTGTAATGACTTGAAAAGAGTTAATTGCAAAGTGAGGAACAAACCAACTTGGAAGAACCTTGTTAGAACTTGAAATATTCACTCGAAGGAACAAAAATGTCCTTACTATGTTTATAAAATCAGAATAAGTTAAATGGTCATTTGAGAAATATATGTACATTTCAATACACTTAGGGCTAAATTTTAATGATTTTTTTTCAAAACCCTGCACTGGTCAGTTTGCATATGGTCATAATTTTACTTGGACTTAAAACTTATTTTGCTCTCCAAGATACTTCTGGCAAGTTTCAGTATGAACTTTATTTGTTTTTCTTTAACTTCCTGAAACAAAATACCAACATCAACAAATACCTGATCAAAGAAATAAAAAAAAGTCTTAAGCCATAACATTTTCATTATAAAAACTTTCTAGCATTGGTGATCAAAATTAAAATTCCCAAGACTTCGTTCACTCTAAAAAGAAAATCGGTTTTCTTAAGGATTTTCCAACAAGAGGAACACCATGAAATGGTTCTGAAAAGTCCTTCTTTGTGCTTAGTTATAAGATATTAAACTGTCCACGTTTCAGTGAAACACAGCTAAAAATGTAAGAAATAAACAAAAAATACAGCTATGTTAACAAGACACTTACCTTGGAGACAACAGTGACAACAAGTTATATCAGTAAACACAATCAGAAAGTAATACACACACACTTTTACAAAACACACCAGAGCAAAATGTAATCCTTTAACATGTTGTACCTAACCGTACAATACATTAATGACAATCTACAAATTATACTCAAGTTCTGTGTCTGAGGTAAGACTGAACCAACACTAAAGAGCAAGAGTAAACTAGAAGAGCACTCAGTAGAGCACATACCTCCACCATGCAGCATTGAACATATTTGGCTCCCAAAACATATGTTTGTATGTCCATCAATATTAAAGAACACAAACCATTTTTGGCAGGACAATGAGGAATAATATTCTACATATGTCCATCCTGTTTCATCAAAATCTTATCATTTTTTTCTGAGTTATAGAGCAAAAAATAGTGTGAAAAATAGGTCCCCATGTTAACACAATGGAATTTTTTTTCGTGATTTCCCTGTGATTCTCCAAAAGGTAATCACTTTTAAGTTAGATCATAGTCTAAATGTACGCCAATTTACGTCGATCCGCCTAACATTGTATTTTCTAGGAACACATCCCTGACGTAAATGAGAGCATTTCTGTATATATAAGAGTAATAAATATTAAGAAATGGTTTACTTCTTGTGAAGAGGTTTGGTTTGATTGCTTTCTCTCAGGTTCTTTGTATCCAACTGGAGCAGCAAACTCTACCTAAATAGAGGGTATATTTCTTAGTATACAAGTGTTAAATTATGAACAAATATAAACAAATATAACACTTTTTTTTTCTCTCATTATCTAACTAAACTGTACTACTTTTTTAAAAGAAAAAAAAGTTGCATTTTCACTTTATCTGAAAAATTCTTCATAAGGTATACATTGTTTTGTGGTATTATATTAATCATCAAATTACCATCTTCACTACCGGGGGGGTCCACATATTACTATATGTTAAGTAGTTTCATGTTTCTGCTCATTATAAAACTTAATACAGAAAACTGACAAAAAACATTAGGTGAAATCACTGATTTTCATATAAAAGACACAAGTTGACTCCAGCAGTAATTAGTGAGATTAATTGGCAACAATTGTAATTTTGTTTAATTTTTTAATGTGATAGTATGTCACTAGGGGCCCTGTAATCAACAAGCTTTAGGCCCCAATACAATTCAGTGCATAAATAATTTAGAAAAATGTGTATGAAAATCAGATGAGTATTATATGAACACCTATCGATAATTCTAGGATTACATAAAAAATACTACTACTATTGAAGTGATCCTATAATTTTTATTGAGAAAGAGAGACATGGCAAAACTTACATTTAACTTAACACAAATGAGACAGTATTAAAAACGTAATGTCACAATTATAATAATATATTTTTTATACAAAATTAGTTCAAAGAAGGTACCACTTACATTCATGTCACACTCAATAATTGACACTGCTGATCCAGGTTTTGTTTCTAACACACATAGCTCATAGATCTAGCCCAAAATACAAACATACACAAGAAGTCTTGAAATGATACTTTCTCATCTATTCTATGTGTAGCAATCATACAACAAGATGTAACATTCAAGTTTTAATAATCACAACTGTATTTCTGGCATTAGTCTAAAAACAATATTTAAATACTATTTTACTTCAAAATAATCAACCCTTTTTAAAAGGCTTACTTTATATATAAAACAGTTCATTTTAACAAACAAAGAAATGTCTTTCCCAAAATGATCAAAGTTAGTAGTAATAATGCTTAATAACTAAAAAAAATCCATTTAAATGTTTCACTTGTTTTGAATCAGCAAAATAATATATTGTAGCCCTTTCGAGATGGGTCATGGGTGAAAGGCCACGTCATTCCGTTTGTCCACTCTCATTCAAAATTTTATTGAACTACTATTTCATGAATTTATGTCAATAAGTTTGGCATCAAACTATAGATTATAATTCAAATTTTAGAACTATACATTACTCAATTTCTTAATTTAAAAGTAAATATTAAAAAACACAGATAGACATTGATTTTTGTATGTCACGTGGTATGTTGAATGCAACACTGGTTCAAATTAGATGTTTGTGAAATCAAAATACTAAGTCTATAGT
>NW_013666257.1:263904-264607 GCF_000517525.1 Limulus polyphemus
GTTATTTTTAGTTATCAAATGTACATATAAAACCTAAAAAAAATATTTTGTTTCATATCCTCAACATGCAATTTTTTTAAAGCCTTAGCAACCTACATCAAGCGACAACCGAGTACTTCTTTATTTACTATTCTATCTTTAAGAAAAACAAGTTTAAGAACTTATTTCAAAATAGCAATAATCTCTATACATATATAATGTATAATAATTGAAATGTGATTGTATTTTACAAAATACTAGTCTACTAAAACACAGCCAAGACAAGTTACTTTGTATAGACCAAAGGTCAGTTTTATGTTATTTGATACAGTAGCGAATGCATGTGATCCTCATCATTGTAACTTCTGTACTGCTAGTTAGGCATGGGTGAAAGGTCAATATAATAAAAATAATAAATATATATAAATGTATAATGTTATGAGATTTAAGTTATGTTATCTAACAACTTATGTTTTCGTGTTATAATTTGTGTTCATTTTAGAATGAAAGAGGCATAATTTATGTTTATTTTCTAATATTTTATGGTGGTTGTGAGATCGGTCAAATTTACCGAACCCTACAGAGATTAATTACATAAAATAACATATAAAATATAAAGTTTTTTCTTAAGAAATGTTTGATAACTATCCGGACATTCAAAATGTTCTGATGCATAAAAATAGTTTTAATTTTAAAATGAAAATTACTTTGCATGATAGATAGG
>NW_013666257.1:264617-286751 GCF_000517525.1 Limulus polyphemus
TAAAAGTTATAGCATGAAAACTATAACAAACACAAAATGGTTAAAAGGTCAGTCCCAGGGACTGAGCCCGGGTTGAAAGAGTTGAATAAATAAAAAGCGTGTCTCACTGCACTTTGATTGAATTTAACATTATCTGCTATAGACACCAGATTCTCAACTAAAAATCCATCTTAACTCTTAAGTTAACTGTAAAGGTTTTTCGTTAATATTTCCATGTCTTTTGGAATTTAAACAGAGATATAAAGTAATTTATATATATATACACTATTACAATAAATATCACGTGAAACAAGACGTACCTTGTTGTTGTATTCAATAGCAATAATATCACCCGCTGTTAAACAGGCAAAGTTTCGAAGGGCATTTTCTAAGCTGAATGCATGTTAAGAAATGCACACAAATTTGTGTAAAAGAATAACTGGAACACCAAAATGTTAGCTTATAATTAAGATAAAGAAAGAAATAATACAGGAATTAAATGATAAAATCTTACAATAAAACTTTAATTAATGGGGAAAAAAATAATTATTAAATATGCTCCTATATTATCAATATAATAATTTAATGTGGAAAACATAACAAAAATATCTGGGGTAATCTTTTAAGACTGGTTAACCCTACCTTAAAAAGCAATGCCCCACAAATTCTCTTTCCCATATATATGGAGGTTGAAAAGTTACATTAAAATGAATTTGGAGCCTCACCATAATGTTACAGTCCGTGTTACCATATCTGCTCATGCTTTAATAGATGTCCATGCATTTTAACAATAGAATTGCAGTGTAGTTTCCATTTGTAAAAGGCTCTGTTGTAAGGCTGTCCTTGTCCAATACCCACCACTGATCCCTGTAGGCTTTCTATAATCCATTTAATTTATGTGGACAACAGTTTCTCAGTACCCTTTTCAACAAGCTAATCACACAGAAATCAAAAGACTGTAATGGAAAATTGACAAGTACGTCTTCACATGGGATAGCATGAATAACAGTTTCATTCGCCATATGCTTGAGGTATGCCACAGTGTATGGAACTAAAATTCTAAACCTCTGATCAAAACATATTTATGAACTGAGTGCTTGATTATTTTGCATCAGAAAATGTTGTTACATACCATACCCCAAAACAATAAATTGTTGATAACATCACACTATCTACGAAATGTCAAGGTCAAAATGTAATTTTAATACATTCTCTTTCACCATGACCTTACATTAACTGTGACTTTTACCCAACTTACTTATTTAATTATTCAAAAATCATTTTGGCATAATGTACTCAATCATCTGTATCTTGTAATAAAAAAAAATATTTAAACTACCACACCACCATTTAAGAATTTTTATATTAAAACAGTAATAAATTTAGGCAAAAACAAACTATACTACTACTATTATTACAACCCCCAGGTAAAAAACAAACACACTTTGAATGAAACTTGACAAATTAGACAACATTAGTCAACCATAATAATTTTACATTAGCCCATTTGGGATACAAGGCTGTTTGTGTTACTCTGTCTGCCTGTAATGAAAATTTTTCAATTTCTTGAATTGATTTGTTTTGAACTTCGTGTAAAGCTAGCTACACAAGGGATATCTGTACTAGCCATCCCTAATTTAATAGAGCTGAATGGGTGAGCATGTTTGGTGGGATGGAGATTTGAAACCCATGACCAACAGATTGCAAATCAAGCACCCTAACCACCTGACCATTTCTTGAATTATGATCACCATGTAACTTTCAGTTCTTGGGTATGTCCCAAAAAGATTCTAAAACCCTTTAATTTATTCATTTATCCATTTGTACAAGTTTGATGATCAAATTGCTTCTGGCTTAGTGCGTCTTTTTATATTTAATTAACTACTTTTTCTGTAAATGAAATCCATTCTGAATAAAACAAAATATCAAAAAATTTAAAATGGGTAAAATGTATATTTCTTGGGAAATATTATTAACTTAAAAATTAAATCAATTTTCAGCTTTCAAACACAATGAAATTAATGGCATGCATGATGCATCTAACTTTGATAGTTATAATAATACACAGCAATAAAAAATACTCAATCTGTTTTAAAGGACATGTATAAAGGATATAGCTGCTAAGTTAAATTAAATCTGTTAAAAAAAGGGTTAATTTTAATGCATAATATAACTATCTCACACTTCATAATTATGTAAAAATCCCAAATCTAGGTAAGGGAGCTACAGTCTGTTACCAAGGTGTGTAGAAAGTATAAAACTGAGCTTGTTTTATGACATCGTACAACTATCACACTGTTCATAACTACGCAGAAATCACAACTGTACCTCACGAGTTACAGTCCATTAACAGGATTTTTGGAAAGTGTGAAAACGAGATTAGTCAGTGCAAAATGTGTGTTGAATGAATGCAATTTTTGTTAAATTGAAAATCCAAAAATGAATCTCCTATTATTAAAAATAAAATTTACCAATTGGTACTTCATTTTAACACAAAGTAATACAATTTCACAATGTTTACCTACTGGACTTGTGAAAGGTTAAATTAGTAGTGTAACAGCCATATCATTGGTCACTACACCAGGCACAGAGATGAAACCAACTACAAGTAAAAAGGATACACTGCTTTAGGATTAGTGATGTCCAAGAAATCTTCAGATTGGGGCTGAAATTTGGAAAAGGTTGCTACAGGTAGTGTTGCACTCTCGACTTGAAGAATCCCACCTTCTTCGAGCAACAAGTTCCTCATCATCTGATAGATTAAAATGTTTTTTAAATTTTATGACACCAGAGCTGAAAACATTACATAAATCACAAACCTAGCACATGAAAACTAGCTTGCTAGTTTCCAGTTGTTCTGATTAATAAGTTCATTCAAGTTAATATAAGAATAAAATAAATAATAGTTGTTAAAAATAATTATTTATTATTAAACTTTACCCTAATTCCAATTTGCAAATGACTTAAATACAAAAATTTATAATAGTTACATCTCACTTAAACTAAATCACACCATAATAGTTGTTGTTCGTGCAACTGAGAATATAAATAATGACTAGACATCTAGGATGTCTGTTGTTTGCCAACCAGCCTGATGAGTCCTGGTAATGAGCAAAAAGCTCTGTCACCACTGGACACATCATGGAAAAGAAGAGAGAGTCTACAACACTTTGGTCTCTATTGTGGAAGACAAAATCCTTACAGGATCCAATGGAATGAAGTTGTATTCCAAAGCAATAGCAAATGTGGCTTGTCTTGTAGTATAACCAATTTGGCATACGAGATCAGTCACACCAGCTTCAAGACAATGATTTGACATGCCTCAAGTTCACAACTACAAGAATGAAATATTTCCTTCAACAGTACAGGACTGATGAAGGTTTTTGAAAAAAAAAACATTGGTAATGACAAGGGAGTTTGCAGAAGAAATGGAAATCACTGGAAAATTGCTCACATAGAAAGACAAAGTCATAATATGAATGCTGTAATGTCAGTGGTCAACTTCTTTAACAAAATTATTGACACAGTTACTGAATCCATAAAAGGTTTCACCAACTACCCGAACACAGCTAATGAATCCATGTATTGCACCTCTAACTTTCCCAGGCAACTGTTGTCAGTGCAACGTAAATGTGTTAACAATTGCAAGACTTCCTTATGAAGAATGACTGAAATAACTTCAAAACATGTGTTGGAATATAAATCCAAGAAGAGATTAGTTCTGTTGTAATTAAAGAATTAAAAAATACACATAATACAGTGAAACAATTTCCAGTAAATTTATAAACTGGAAAAATACCATAACAGGAGTTTACCACATGGAAAATTAAAAAAAAAACCTAATTTCTCTTAAGCATTCAAATTAAGTACCCAGATGTTCTTTGTTGTTCCTGAGAAAACAAGTTCAAATCTTTACAATTTAATACATAACTCATTTCACAAATAGAATGGTTAAAATTATCTAATCTTCATTTAAAAAATGTGGAATTGGTATTCTGAAATTCTGAAGAACTGTAAATTACATGTAACATTTGTGTAAATATACAAGCTTCTTTGTGATGACAAAGAAAAAAACTATGCAAAAGAAAGTGTAAAAAAAACAAGCTTATTCAACTTTTTTTTTTAAATTAAAAAGCCTTACCCAATAAGGAAGATATACTTTTCCTTCATCAGCAACAAATTCCAATACTCCACAGTGAGTTACCCTATTTGTCTTGCTGTTGGTAAGTTTAAACAGCATAGGATATACAATGTTTAAACGTGCTACAATAGACAAGTAATAATTATTATATTATTATGTAAACTTTTTCTCAAATTTCAATATACCATTACATATACTATTTTATAAGTGTTATGATAACAGTCTTCCAAATGGGAAATTCTCCCTTAGGCTATTCTTTTATTAAAAACTAGTGAAAGTACCCAGCTTTGCTTGGGTTATTAGGTTGATGTATTCTAGTTGACAATGTCAATGTGTGTGTGTTCTGGACCAATTTTAGCATAAAAGTGTTACCTATATACTTTTGTTGCTCAGCAACATGACATAAAAGCCACTATTGGAACATATTGTAACCAAAATGCACTGTCTTTTCTATATATTAGAAGTTGTTATATAAGAAACCATTTCTTTTCTATGTGGCTTTTTGCTAGTATACCTCATTCAAAAGATTTGTATGCGCATGCACACACACACCCAGGTACTTGTCTGTTTGTCTGTGATTTCTATTTGTAATATAAGGACCACTGCTTTTCTATGTGCTTTTTGCTAGCTTGCCTCATAAAAAAATGCACACGCGCATGAATAAGTAATAATACCCAGGTGCACACCCTCTGGGTCTACTCAGTATGTGTGCAAAACTTCAGGTTTCTGGGTTCTTTCCTCTTGGAGTTATGGCAGTCACACAGATCCCCAGACATGCCCTTTTATTATTATAGATAAATTGTATAAAAAAAAACTAAGCAATAGATATGTTTTTTTGTATAATGCATAAATTAGAAATCACAATTCCATCATTTAGCAGCAGTAGAAAGAAAAGAGTAGCTGCAAGTAATGCTTGTAATGATGAGAAAATGGTGAACCAATTTGTTTACTAATGTAGTTGTCAATACCACTTAGTCACACTTGTCTCCATCATAATACTACAACTGAACAAGTATTAATAAATAACTAGAAAAATTAAATCTTCACTGCCAAATTAACATTAATTTTATCATACAATGTATCCATGTTCAATGAAAGTGCCATGAATTTATTTGTTTATGTATAAATCCTTTCCTCAGAGGTTCATATTCATTTACAATGGAGGTGTCATGTGTCATGAATTTATTTGTGCACGTACGAACCTTTTCCTTAGAGATTGTAATATGAATCAATTTTATTCTATTTAAACTCTTTAATGAGTTTTCACACATTTTTAATGTTAGATTGACAAGTTAGTTGAACTACTTATAACAACTGCTCATTTCCATAGTTGATCAAATTAGATTATTTAAAGCAATGAAAAACATTTTTAATCACAAAAAACAAACTGAAATAATTATCTCTTAAAGATAAAGATTTTAAGACTAATAATTTTTCAAACGATGAAAAAAGTAAAATAAACTTACAAAAATATCTCGGCATTAAAAATATTAAGAAACTATTATGAAATATAAAAGTTACAACAAAATTATAAAAACTAAAATCTTAGTCTTTGTATCATACCTCAAATTAACCAATCTTACAATTAAAAAAATCATTAAAAAAATATGAAGTATCTAACAGTAAGCTATTAGCAACTATAAGGAGAGAATAATAAACACATTAACAGCTGGAAGTCAAAAGTACGTTGCATATCCAATTTATCAAAAATTAGGAAAATCTCAATCTTAAGATTAAACTGGGAACATTTCTGGGATCAGCTATAGAAAAGCATAAATCAATCTGCAAGAGTGGCAAGTTATGCTTAATAATTGCAATGTTAACAGAAATATTTTAGTTAATTAATCACATAAATAATTTTTTTCCAGCTATGCTATTGTCTCTTAACATTATTTATTTTGACCAATGTTAACAAGTACACGTTTTGTGGTAAAGGTCTTTTCTTGTTAGAAGTTTGGCTGACAGTTGTCACACCTAGGGTACAGTATGATAAAGTATATAATAGGAAACCCAATCACTTTGTTTTACATCCTCATCCAAGTTAGAGATCTCAAGATGAAACATATTACTTTTATTACATATTTGTATAGTTTTTCCTATTTATTATCCATATTAAGAATCTCAAATATTCACAATTACTTACTCAAATGATCCAAGGCAGAAGGAGGCATGATAACTAGAGAAAATGAAAACATTTCAGAAATTTGTATTTCATGCAATGAAATTTAAATTTTTTATCATAAACTAAAATCTATGATCAAAGTTTGACACCAAGATAACAATCATGATACAGGTGACAATTTTTAATTTTTGATAAAACTAATAGATGAACAATTAGAAAAGCTTAAGGCATTTACCTCTCTTTTAAGTTCATACATAAACTTTTATTAAAACATTTTTGAAAAATGAAACTGATTCCAGAGGTATTGGTTCACTTTAACTTTGAGTTCTATCCCACCGATTGTGTGAATTTCTTCACAAAAGTGAGACAGTTGTGATCTTACTTATAATGTTTTATCCCATTAAAGTGTTGCAATGCAGGTTCACCTTATAAAGAATACACTGTAAATGTTACAGATATTCACTATAAAGGACGATTTGATTAAGGATACTTATAAAAAAAAAATGTGACTAGTTGTTATTACTGGTGTATCTAAGTCTCTAGCTCATAGCTTTGCAAATATCCTTATGACAATAAATTCAAACAGCATAATTTAAACACCAAGTTGTTGATATGCACAAGAAACTACATATAGTACATTGATTGATTGGCATTTAAAGCAAAGCAAATGCCGATGTTTAGCATGTGGTATTAATATATGCTAAAAATGCCATTTCTTATACACTCTTAAAACATGTTAATAACAAATCTTTCAACATTTATTTTACAAACAAGGATAATTACCTGTATGAAAAATCTATATGTGCAGGAAATTAATTCTGTGTCTATAATAAAAAAGAATAAAAACTGAACTTTTAAAATAACACTACAAGATTTAGAATTACAAAAACAAAAAAAATATATATATATAGTGAAAAATGTATTCAAATGTACAAAACTTTCATGAAATACCTAAGCTGGTCATAGCAACATTATAATTGGTAAATGTTTTTGAAATGTGTCATGTTAAAAGTTGACATTAGGAAACAGCTGATATAGAAACAGTACATGATCTGAAACAATATAATTGAATTTTACATGTGCATTAGTAACATGCAATGATGAACACACCTTTGGCTTTAAATTATTCATACAGAAACTCTCCATTTACACAGAGGCAAAATATCATCAATATTGTTCTACTTATGTACATGCAAGTTTTGAAAAGAAACTTTAATGTAAAAAAAAACTACTTTTTCCTCCTTTCTCCACATCATGTCGTTCATTTCCAGGTAACATGGACACAGAGTAACAGCGATACTGCGTGTTGAAAGGCCGCATTGGCTCGGGAAACATATTGAAGGAAAACTGAAAACAAATTTGTTATTACTACAAGATTATGCGCTATGAACAATAAAAAACATCTTAAGCTCAATTCAACATTACCTCTTCTATCATCTAAAAAAATCTAAATATTTCTTCATAACTGAAAAAAAGAAAAAGAAATCAAGCTAAACAGACCAGCCTGAACCAAAATCCACAATAATAATTTTCCACACTGTTGTTCTTACAACTGGGCAACAACACTAGAAGTATTCTTCAAACTAATACTACTGGAAGATTTGCTATAGGACCATCAATGTCGAGTAATTATTAGCAGTAAATGAAATATATACACAATATTGAAACAGCAGATATATGGACATATATATATATATATATATGCATTTAATTCATTAAATACACACTGTTTAATACATCATCCCTAGACTACATAAACAAAAATTAAGAGAAATCCACAGCTAATACTAGATTCCTTGTAAGTGATAAATAAACTGAAAAACAAACAAAATATAAACATACCTTAAAATATTAGTTGAAGGACATTTCTGTGCTTCAATTTTACGTTTTTCCAAAACAGTAAATGATCAATACAAAGTACTAAATATTAGTTCAAGGACATTTCTGTGTTTCAATTTTATGTTTTTCCAAGACAGTAAATGATCAATACAAAGTACTAAATATTGAAATAGCTACTAAAATTGAAGGTTCTTTACCGCCCTATAAAGATTCTTAAAAATATATATGTATATCACAATATAAAGTAAGTTTTTTCAGTATATGTACAAGTACTAGGTCATTTCACATAATAACCAAAATATTACATAGGTATACAAAGTCCATTTATATGATGACTTACTAATATTAAAATTAACAAGATGACAGTTACTGAACACAGTTCCTTAAAGTCACTCCACCAGCAAGAAGAAAATATAAAAGGCAACAACTCAATATTATTGTATCCCTTTCATAAAAATACCCATTCGTCAAATAGTAACAACTCTTATGACAATACCAGAAAAACTACTGCACAAAGTTCATAGCTTTTACATAAAAACAATTCTCGATCTAGAATTCTGAAGCTCTTCTTGTTAGCCCTGATAATATTCAGGTTTCCAGTAATCTCAAATGTCATTTTACCACTAAGACAGTCTAGTCACTAACAAACCTATACAACATAATCAAATTAGCTCCTGCATGCTCAAGTTTTTAATACACATCGTTAAAGGTGAGTAGTGAGGGATAATTTTTAGGTTTAGCTGATTTCTTTGTTGGGTGCCCTTGATGGGCCAAATGGTTTTCTTTCATCTTGGTTTTTATGCTCTTAAAATGTTTTAAACCAGGAAATATTATTAGCACACTCTGCCTTCCATCCAACATGTCTGAATCATTTCTTTAAGACTAAAACAAGAAAAATAATCAGAATGGAGCCTCTTCACAGTCTAAATATGAAGTTACAAAAATGACAAGTATCTGTATACTATAATCCTCAGAAAATAAAATCAACAAAAAGATTTTGCACATGTACAATTTAGTGTATTGTTTTATTCTTGCATTAGGATTGTTCAACAGATTTCAAAGTCCAAGAATGGGACAGCATTATGAGCTAAAATTTCAATGTTATAATTCAGTTATTTCCTAGAAGCTGCTATCATGATGATAATGCTAGATTTAGAAAAGTAATAAAAGTGGTCCTAGAATATAGAAAAAACTTATGATGATGTAATAATCTAGAAATTTCATGAAATTTAAAGAAATGAAAGTGCATTATAAAAATGAGTAGTCAGTGTGGTAAGATTTAATGAGATATTACTGAGAACTCAAAGAGCATTTCAGTTGTTTGACAGTGAAAGTTATCACATCTATTCTGCTATTCATTTATTCCACGAGTTATACATTTAATGAGTAAAACAAAACAAAAATTACGCGTGTGTACCATAAGGGATTTCTGTTGAAACTTAGGCCTATAACTTGCGTCAGAGTCTGACTCAGTTTCAAAGTGGGCATAGCTTGCAAGTTGCAGCAAACATTAATTTGTTTAAACTAGAATAAAAGTTAATTTGTTATCATTACATGGACTGGACTTCGCATTATTTTCACAAAATAAAAACTGCCCAACAATAGAGCACGTTACAACAAAAAATTAAAGAATACAACTTAATACTCAAAAGCATTATATAACAAAAATAGTCAAAATTTAGCATTAACTTGATTAAGAGACTATCATAAGTTAAAAATTATAAATCAGGGGCCTAGGCCTAACAATAATAGCATGATTACAACAGTAACACTACCAATACTAATAGTAATAGTATTTAGTACCACTACCAATACTCATGGTACTAAGTTGTATTATTAGTACTACTAGTAGTAGTAGCAATTAAAGTAACAATTGATAATATTAATAATATTACAAGATTATAATTATAACAAAAAAAAAATCTGTTATCGGCATTATAAATGTATTCCTTTCACAATATTAAAGTAATAATAGTATACCACAGACTCAGAATTAGAATAATAATAATAAAACTGAAAAGACAATCTTATGCCTACCATCATGAAGCAATGACAGTTTGTTAGACCTAGAATGTAGTCAAAATCACAAAATCGACCGTCACTCAGCTGCTGAAAGACTTTTAATAAACAGCGAAGTATCTTTCGAAGTCAATGTAACCTCGGACCAATCCCAAGTATCATCTACTCCAAACAAGTGCTGAAGAGATTTCGATATGCGCACCAAGTTGCACCCAGTTCAGCATATTTAATTATTTTAAAACTAATGATCGGGCAAACCATTCCACGGATTTATCTCTTTCTTGTTTCGAGAAGTAATTTTTTAAAAAACCTTCCTAAGTCAAAGATTTTAAAGCTTAAAAATATTATTTTCAGTATCAAAGCATACGTTTCTAATCATATTTATACAACCATCAACAGGGAAACTGAATTATTCAAGCTCCTGAAATTACGGTGTTTGTTTTAGCGCAAAGCTACACATTGGGCTATCTGAGCTCTTTCCACAGTGGAGGGATCGAACCCGGAATTTAAGCATGTTAAGTCCTTTACTTTTGGCTAACCACCAGGGGGACTTTCAAACTCCAGGCAAAAAAAAATCACTTGTAATTCTTAAATTTATTTTCTAATCTACAAATATCACAAAGGATTATTTAAGTAGCGGTCTTTACACTATTAATATCTATCTTGTACACTAAAAGTGCTAAGATTCCACACAGTATTTTATATGAGTCCTCACTCACCAGTATTTACACAAGGTTGCAAGAATTTTTACTTTTAAACGAAGTTTCTATAAATCACATAACTCAATTAGATCTTTACGCTATACAGAAGCATTTGGCCCGGCATGGCCAGGTGGTTAGGGCGCTGGACTCGTAATCTGCGGGTCGCGGGTTCGAATCCCCGTCACACCAAACATGCTCGCCCTTTCAGCCGTGGGGGCGTTATAATGTGATGGTAAAATAGTAGCCCAAGAGTTAGCGGTGAATGGTGATGACTAGCTGCCTTCCCTCTAGTCTTACACTGTAGCCCTCGTGTAGCTTCGCACGAAATTCATAGCAAACCAAACGAAAGCATACAGTCAAATTTAATTTTCTGGCATTCGTTTGTTTGTAATTAAGCACAAAGCTACACAATGGGCTACCTGTGCTCTGCCCACCACGAGTATCGAAACCCGGATTCTAGCATTGTAAGTCTGCAGACAAACCTTTGTGCCACTGGGGCTTCAGGCATTCAACAATGATCATGTGCATACTCAAACTCTTTCATTTTTCCACAAACCAGGGTTATTCTCAAGCAAGAACTAAATTCATTTCGAGATTACATGCTTATTAAAGTGCGTCACTTTATACTTACTTTATTAATTACTAATCTTCCACTGTTTTGGCTGAGCCATTAAAGATTACTCAATCATGTTGTTGTTGTATTTTAATAGAAGAAACTCTTATCAGCATCAGTCCTTCCTAGAAGTTTAGTTTCATCAATAAATTTAGAATTTTTTGTGTATTTTTGTATTTTATGACAAAGCTACTAAGGCTATTTGCCGACGTCCCTAATTTTGAAGTACTGACCAAAGAGAAGGCAGTCAGGCAACAGCATCCTACAATCCACTATCCACACTAAGGGATCAATTGTTACTCTTATAACGCGCACACAGCTTAAATTATGATGAATATTTTGAAGTATCACACGGATTCGAACCCGGCTGACCAGCTTCGAAATCCAGAGTTCTATCGCAAGCCCACAAGTTTAGAAAATTTAGTAACAAAAAAAAAAAAAGCTATTCAAATTGTAGATTAAATAATAAACAATAAAGGTTCTAAAACGTACAAATGAAGAGGACCATTAGTCATCTTCCCTTTCATTATTCCACAAAAACAGCAGAATAAAGGAATGAGGTAATATATTTAGTATGTAGTACTTCCAGAAAAATTCAACAGATCAGGTAATGACAGTAATTAGAATTAGAAATATTGTGCAGAATAAATCTGTAATATCTTGGTTTTGATTAAGATGTGTTAAGAAAATGAAGTTTTTGAGCCACCGGTGCAAGCCCTGAAGTGATTTAACAGTCAATAATTTATTTATCGACCCAGTTTTTCAGTATTTGACGATTAACAGATATTAATTTCTCAAAACGCTTACAACTGCAAAGGATCGTTTTAAAACTTATCTCATAATGCCTCAAATGAACAAAAACGTTTTTAGCCATGTGTCCGTGACTTTAAACACAGTGAAAGCAATCTATATTTATCAAACAAAACAGAAAACGGACGACTCTATGAAAGATTCATTCCAGACTGAGAGATCATAGAATTCGATAGAAATTATGGATAATGCTCTCCTTCTTAGAGCACACTAGCTATCTACGTCACTCTTGGTCATTGCAATCGCAAAATTAGTGATAATACCATCCAAGGTCACCGGTCTCGCCAATAGAAAAGCTCACTGACTACTTTACAGTGATCCTTCCTGTTAGAAAGAACACGTGACACCAAAGGAAAATGACCCAGAACAATGGGTAGCTAGAGTGAGAAAAATTTAACTATTTTCCTTGACCAACATTATGTTGGCAAAACTATATATACACATTTTTGCATGAAATGTTTGAAAAATGTGAACTTTAAGTGTTTAACATTATTACCATCAATTTTATACCTATTTTCTGGATTTATTTTCCAACCAGAACTATTATCTTTTAATCTTTAGTAGTCGAATTTTATTGTTATATATTAGTTTGTTATGCTTCTTTACCTTTCTTATCATGTTAAGACACTAGAAACAATCGTAGAACAGGTGGATTTACTGGTGAGTTTAAGCTGTTTAACATTATTATACACATTTTAGTATAAAACCACGAGTTTGTAAAAATTTCACGACTCTACCCTATTTTAGTCAGTTATCTGAATCCTGATTACTTATTTGGTATACTCTATCTGTTGGGCTATATCCTCGTTTATTTGATTATTATTTTTTATGCTAGGATTTCTAAATTTGCTTGAAAAACATCAGTTGGTTTGCACATAAATGTTTTTTTTTTTACACAGCATTCTGTAATTTAGCTTATTTTTTAGGCTTTTATTTTCGTAACATGGGGTAGATATTTAGCAGTCCTTGTTGTTTTTACTCCTCTTTCAGATCTGTGAACAATCACCTTTCACTTGCTTCGCCATGTTTAAGTCCGATCTCCAGATGCTACTTATGATACTGTAAACTGTATTTGAATCAGATTGTACTTCTGATACTTTAAAGATTTGTTTGAATAATAACCTTTGCTATATTAAATGTTAGACCCTCCAGTGGAACAGCGGTAGTTCTGTGGACTTTCAACGCTAGAAACCGTGTTTAGATACCCGTGGTGGGCAGAGCACAGATATCCCATTGTGTAGCTTTGTGCTTAACTTCTAACAAATCAAAATTAAATGTTAATGTCTCTTTACCTTTTCACTCAAGACTTAATTTCTCAGTTCTGTTGGTACTTAAAGATATTTCTATTTTGATTTGAATATATTCTGTTTAATTGTGGTGCTTTATTTTGAATCAGAACTTTCCAGGTTTGAGCTACAAATTCGGGATTCCTCAAAACAATCTTTCCACCCCCACAGACACACATCCTTATGTGGTAAAACATACAAGAGTGAGTGGGTAATTTTTTAGTGGATTAGGTGACTTGCCACTTATCCCACAAAGCTATAGCAGATTAAAGAAGTGACTTGTCATTTGTCCCTAGGAAACCCGTAGCAGGTTGAGGTTTGTGATTCACTGGAGAAGTGTAGTTTAGACCTTTGGATTTTAGAGATTCTGGAGTTCGTGTAGGACTGTAATCCTTGTTTTGTGTATTCATGTTTCCTTTAATCTGGAAGTAAAATGGTTCCAAGTAGAACTCATGCTACAGAAAGTTTTTTATTTTGTTTTTGCTTGTGGTCAAAGGGGCTATAAATGAAGTTCTGGAACCAGTTACAAGCTTCTGTTTTAGTGCAGAAGGGATTGCAACCTAAATTGGGGTTTGTCCTTCTAACTTAGTCTTTAAATGTTCATCATTTCAGAATAGGATGGAGAAAGTCTTGTATTTAGTGGGGCATTTTTGGAAGAGCCACTGAATGTCTACAGCTGCATATTTCAACTTTCCATTGACATCTAAAGTTTGTTCATGGAAATTGGGTTTTTCAATTTAGAACTCTTCTCCCTAGTCTAGCTTTAACACAATATATCTTAACCATGACTGTCAATACCCTGGCCACTTATCTTCACCAAAGTAAACACAGATTTCCTTCATAAGTTGGATGATTGGTTGGTTCTGGGTCATTCCTAGTTGGACAACTAACAAGTATTTTAAGAATGAGATTGACTGTGAAAGAAAACAAATCATAACTTTTGATTAACTCCATTCCTCACTCATTTTGGGTTTCTCTTTGACTGTTGTCACAAAAAGTTTTTTTTCTTTCATCTTAACATTTGATGGTTTTGCAATCCTAAATTCTGAAGATACAGGTTTTTCATACTCTTAAAATCAAGACTTATGTGGAAGCAACTTGTTATGTACTCCTGTCTTTCGGCCAGATTTAGGGATTTCAGTGGAATGTGGCTCTGTGGTGGATTTCTCATAAACAACATGCTGATCAGGAATTTCTTTTAAGAGAACTTTATAAGTTATCAGGTGATTGGGAACAACACAACCCAAGATGCTTCCATTGATATTACTTCACCAAATTTTAATTTCTATATTTACAATATCCACTACAAAAATGAAGTTTTAGACCATAAGTGCTAGAGGGTTTGGTCCCAAGCAAACTGGGGAAAAAAATAATTAGACTATACCATAATGTGTAGATTAGAAATTTGTTTAATTTGACAACGTACAGTAAAATAAAGTATCAGTCTTGGATGTTTTCTTTGAAAATAAAAGTCAATATTCCCAGAGTAGATCAGCAACTTATAAAGCCAGTTTATTAACCTTCAAATTACTGTTCACATAGTGCATCAGATTATACAAAATTAAAAGCTTGAAGGAACAAAATATAAAAAATTAAAGTGTATACCTCATTTTTTTAGTAACATGCTTTCCTCATTTACTCTGAGTTTAAACTATCTTGAAAAAGAGATACAATGATACATCATTCAGTGATTAATGTGTATATAATACCTAAAACATTTGTGTACATCTTATGGAAAAAACAGCAGAACACAGAGTGGAATTTGGTGGTTTAAGCTTATTTATTCAAAGTACCTCTAAAACACTGATATATATAAGATTCATTAAGTAATGCCACCAGTATGAAAAATCCTCACCTACTGCAAGTACAAACTTAAAATATGATAATAAATGTTATATATTAATAAATATGCAATCAAAAGTAGAGAGAACACATTTTGGAATTGTTTTTTCATCAACTTGGTTAACAGAAATAACTTTGCTACACTAAAAATTTCCTGTGAGTTTTAATAAATCATTTGATATATGGAGGTTCTTCCTCTTAAGACTTTCTATGGTTCTTCCTTTCCTGTGGTTGGTAGGTAGGTGGCTGCAATATACATACACAAGAAATGTTTAGTACATAATTAGTTTTATCAAATGTAGCTCCTATAATTTCATATTTATCATGCACTAAATCTTTTTTTTGTAGTTTTTCAATAATATGATGAACTGGTTTCTTTCTGCAATATCAGTTACCTTATTAGAAACAATTTGTCAATTACATAGATATCACAGAATGTGTAATACCTAAACATCTTAAAACCAACTGGTTCCTAAGATTTAAGAAAACTGTTTCAATTTGAAATTGTAAATAAATCACAAAAACTTCTCAAACCATCAGCTATTAAAATATAATATCAATAATAGCTTACAGCATAATATCTTGCTTTCTAGTACAAGAAAAAAAAAGAGTGAAAAAAATGGCCGACTTGATTTGGTTGTGAAGTGTTGGAATAATAAAAATTATGAACATAAATCTTTAACACACCTGAGGAGTTTAAGAGGTCATATAATATATATTAATAAAATGATTATTTCATACAAACCACATTACTAAATATAATAGTTCTACTTTGTATTCTCATATACATGTACTTATGTTTATTTGATTTTTGAGCTCTTCCACAATTTTTGACAAAACAATTTTAAATTTTGCATGTAGGCATACTGTATATAAACAAAGAAATAATAATAAAAAAAAAGTTGAAAGGAGCTCTAAAAAATGAGAAGTCAAAGGTTGTTTTTATGGGAGCTCTCAAGCTTGACTTAACCGATTTATTTGAAGATCGGTATTAACATGTAGAGAGCTGTTCTCAACATTAATGGAAATCTTTAAAATTGAGCCAACATATGGAGTCAGAAAACTTTCTAGGCTTCCAGGACTGGATAACATTTAATCATAAACTGACATATGGAATCATTCATATATTTACATTTTCATATTGGAGCCAACCAAATTAGATATTAAGGGAGTTCCAGGACCGAATAAGATTTAATCAAAAACTAGCATGAACATGTAAGGGATCAGTCATATATCTACATTTATGTATCGGGGAGATTTGTGGCTGTAAGAACTGGCTTTACAGATTTACTTGAAATTTTATCAGAATGTAAATAATTGTTCAAAAGAGGGGTGTGCAAAACTGCTCACACAGTTGTTGTTGTTGTTTCCCATGAGTTATCAGGACTAATTTACTATTTCTTCTTATTTAAGAATGATAACAGTGTGCATTGTGTAAAGTACAATTCACAACAAGTTTTTAACTGTGATATGATAAGCCAGCCATAAAAAGAATTACCGGTACATGTTTTACTGGTTGCTTAATTAGTCACTATACATTTACATGTAGAAAGTAAATATAACTATAAGAAACAATGGATTTCATCAAAATACAAAAAATGGTTAAATACTGTTGGAACTTTATCCAACTCCCCCACCCCCAATACCCCAGTTCATTACTTAACAAGTTTATTAAAAAATTTTCTTCAAACAGATAACAAATTTTACCTTATTATAATGATGCAGTGGTTGCAAGTTCTGAAATTAGATACCTCAACCATCACATAAAGCCCCGACTGAAGGCGTGTCTTAATGATTAAACTATTTGTTGAAAAGTAGCTGTGCTCTAATGGGACCAGACACATTTCTTTCTCCTTCCTTTCATTCACTTGTTGACATTAATCTCTTATTTTACTGATGTATCTTACACGTTTCTGCAAAGAAAGATACCAGAAAAATTTATGATTTTTAAAATCAATTAATACTCCAAATTCACAAAAATGTTTTAATAATATTCCCACATACTTTCACTTCATGTTTATAAAATACCACATCGGGCCATCAATGTTACTACTGCTAACTGGATATCAAATGAAATGTGGTTCTGTAAAAATTAAAATATGGTCTTAAATTAACTCACTAAAAGAGTAAAAATTGTGATACGAAAGAAAGAGGGTACAACAAGGTAAGCAAAAAGAGATAGTAAAATGGGTGGCACCTACCTTAAATCCAGGACTCTTTAAAATGAAAAAGATGGGAGGTGTAAAATATTATCAAAAATAAAAAGTATTGGCCAGATACTTCAATTTATGTAATAGTTTAAGTCTTTATCTGTTGGCTCTGTACCTATCGTAACTCATTTTCAGCATTTCGTACACAGGTTAACAAATTTTACTACGAGATGGCAGATACTGTTACAACTTTTGCACTTAGACACCTTTCTTTAAAAAAGTATTCCACGGAGAAAAAATTTTTGCCAGACGAAGACTCTGGTAAGAGGAACAATAGCTCATAACTAAAAGGTGTTTAACATAGAGAACAGTCAAGTGTTTTTTAAGATATAAATTTACCTATATTATGAGTTTTTAAAAAAAAAACCTTGCTGTATCTCTAAAAATTAAGAACAATATTTTAAGTAAACATATATATATATATATATAATCCGACCATCTTAAACTATATTACTTGGTTTTCAAAAATGAAATAGAACTCCTAAAATTCTTAGTATTTTTACCTAAAATTTTCTTGTCGAAGCACTTTTTCATTTACCTACTTCTTTTTTTTTTCGGGAACACAGAAGAAAGACGATCGTGTTAGAAATGTAGGAGGAAACATATTTCGTTACGAGATCAACATGGAACAATTCAAATATTAAACTAAGAGAACTTTCACATTATTCTACTAACATTATATAGAAATACAACTCTGTGATAGGTTGGTATTCATTTTTATTTACAAAGCTTTAGTTTTCAGTGTCTTTTTTACAGTTTATAAGAATGCCAAACAGCATATTTTAAATGGAAACTGTACATATCTTATGTGATCTCTTTGAAGACTTACCTTTTTCCAGGTTCTGGTGGTCTAAAACGGCAGTCCATCTTTTCCCAAAAAGATCATTTGAGCTGGCTGGCTGGCTGGCTGGCATGTTCCTATCCCTGCCTAACTAATATGAACTAAAATGCCAATTGGAAAAGTGGGTTGTGTTCATTGTTTATAAATATGGGAGTTCACTGTTTCTGGATGGACTTATCTAAAGTTACAATCTATTACCTGTAAGGAGAAGCTATATGTATGCACAATGCAGAAAAGGTGATTACTTAGCAAGGCTGTATAGACTCACTACAACCACATTCTCATTTGTTTATAGCAAATATGCATCACACAGAGAAAGTGAAAGTCTTAAGAACTAAAGCTTGGTTATTGAAAGACTAGGATAAATGTAATATTTACATGTAAATGTATCTATACTGTATACTTATTTACATTTGGCAAGGACTAGATATACAATATATACAACTTAAAAGTGCCAGCTATTGCTAGGAAACACTAGGTTGAGCAGCAGGGGGAGATTCTCCATAACAGTGTTTTGCCTTTGGATCTTTATATGAATTCTCATGTTCCACACTCTGTAGGAAAAAAAATATATAAAAAAATTAACAGCATCTACACTTCAATTCTTTCAACAACTTAATTATCCAATTACACTAAATATATAGTTAATGTCTAACTTCAAATCATACACTACTAACATTTATATTCATGTCATATTGGAAGATCAGTCACTTTGTGACATGATCGATCTTTTGATACCAAAACCAGCTGAAAGCTCTACGAATACGATGACAAAGTCAGTCAATTAAGATACAAACACTTTCACAGAAGAATACCCAAAATTTTTATGAAAATATACTATAATTAATGCCAAACTTATAATCATCCTTAAATTACCTTGAGAATTTTAGATATAAACCCTCTCATCTCCTTGATGTGTAACAAAGAATTACTTGCTGTTGACAGCTATCATTTTTAGATATAAACCCTCTCATTTGCTTGGCACAAAACAAACTATTACTTGCTTTTTAAAGTTATTATACTTCAGATATAAACCCTCTCATTTGCTAGGCACAGAACAAACTATTACTTGCTGTTGACAGTTATTGTATTTAAGATATAAACCCTCTCATTTGCTTGGCACAGAACAAACTATTACTTGCTGTTGACAGTTATTGTATTTAAGATATAAACCCTCTCATTTGCTAGGCACAGAACAAACTATTACTTGCTTTTTAGAGTTATTATACTTCAGATATAAACCCTCTCATTTGCTAGGCACAGAACAAACTATTACTTGCTGTTGACAGTTATTGTATTTAAGATATAAACCCTCTCATTTGCTTGGCACAGAACAAACTATTACTTGCTGTTGACAGTTATTGTATTTAAGATATAAACCCTCTCATTTGCTTGGCACAGAACAAACTATTACTTGCTGTTGACAGTTATTGTATTTAAGATATAAACCCTCTCATTTGCTTGGCACAGAACAAACTACTACTTGCTGTTTACAGTTGTTGCATTTGCTGTTAAATTGTTGTCAGGATTGTTCAGATGTTTCTTCTTCTGAACAGACAACCAGACCCAAGGATAAAATATTTTGGAAAGCAGAGGTTTGAGGATAAGTTGTTGTCAGTGTAAATAAAGACATATTTGGTAAAAACAACTTCATCTTCAACATGCACCATCACTTGAAAGACTTATTTAAAGAGAAACTCAATTTTAAGTTTAAGCTCAAATCTAAATCACATAATGTCAGTTCAAACAAAACAACTTCCAAAGCTTTCACCTGATTGTGAATAGGTTCCTGAATGACTTGACACTAAAAACTTATTTCTAAGTTTAATGCTGCATTTTATTTGAGACTAAATAATAACTAAACTACTACCTTATTCTAAAAAATACTACATTAGGATTAACTTTCAACTTAAACATTGCTAATATACTTCAATTTCTAACATGATGGACAATATGCCGCATTATGAGGATAATCAACCCTTATCATAATTAATCTAAAATTACATTGCAAAGCTCCTTATCAGCTCAGAAAAAGAGAAACAGAGTCTTACTTTCTCAGCATTTGAGCCCTCCTCTCTGATTATAGTGCAGAGAATCAGAGAGGGGTTCAAACGCTGAGAAAGTATGACTTGCCGAGAAGAAATATAAATAGACAAACTAGCAAATTTAATTAGTTGTTCTTGGAAGTGGTTAAATAAAGTATTTATGAGAGACTGTCATAAAAACCCATGAACAAAGTAGATAAAGAAAGGTTTTGTTCACTGTCACAAGATTTTCTAATTGGCTTCAAATCACAGTCTGATTGGTCCAACGAAATATACCTTTGGGTTGTTCTAACAGTAACAAAAACCATTTGTTCTATGAATAAAAGCTCCTGATTAGTACTTTAAGGAACAAAGTTGAATTGAAGATATAAATTTTAGATGATGACTTGAAGAAGAGATACCCAAATAAAACTCCCTAAATCAGTGTCTCCTTCCTCCAAAGAGGCTACAGTTACTGGGGTTCTATTACTAGCTACTTAGTTCATTACCATTATCTATGTTTTATATGATGATTAACTGACTGCTACTAAATACTTATTTACAGATGTGTAAATAACATCACACCTATTGCAACATTACTACCTCATCAGTAATTCTGAGAGATAACTTTCTGAAGAAATGTAAAATAGACTGTACAAAACAAATTAGGACAAATAATCAGAAAATACTTTTGAAACATCTGAATAACAACTCACAAACTGACAATCAAAGAACTTTCTTTAGGCAAAACAAAGTTGTAAATATGAAAGTACTCTCCAGTGCCATGGCATGATATTTTCTTGTGATTATATATTTTCTCTGACTTTGAAATTTTACCCACTATCGTCATTCATCCTTCAGACACACAACGACAACAAAATAAATAAGTGCATAAAATTGTTGGGTATCATATTTCAACTACTATGTTTACCTTTTGAATTCATTACTTGAGTTCCTAAGATGTTAAGTTTAAAATTATTTCTGGACTACCACCAGCACCCTAAGGGGCTATACTCTGGCCAAACAAGTAGGTCAGAATGTTAGCACTTTATAGAATCAACATGAAGAAGCTAATTAATAACTAAACTTGGGTGATTGTACAGGCTTCTAACTATGACAACAATGCAAAAACAGTACTTACAGTAAAGGTGTGGTGATCAGATATTCATTGTGATGTTAGCACTTTATAGAATCAATATGAAGAAGCTAATTAATAACTAAACTTGGGTGATTGTACAGGCTTCTAACTATGACAACAATGCAAAAACAGAGTTAATACCTCTAGTCAAAGCAGGTGAATGTTTCTACATTGTGTGATTCATGGTGGTAAAAATTAGGTAAACATAGATTTTGGGGCTATTTCTTAAAGTTCTCTCTATTGCTAATCTATGGTAATGACCTTTTATATATTTATGATTCAAGACTGTTAGTAAATAATTGTTGTAAGGATGGTATTAATTGTAAGGATAACAATGAATAATATCTGATCACCACACCTTTACTGTAAGTACTGTTTTTGCACTTTTTCCTTTAAAATAGATTGTTAACAAATGCAAGGAAGCAATAGGAAAGAAAAAGTTGGAGAGAGAGAGAGAGACAAGAAAACAGACCCTACCAAGAAACAGATTCTTTGTAATGTTATTATATCTGTATCACTTACTTCCTTTGTAAATACTATACAGAATTTCCCTCATTAAAGTCTATTAT
>NW_013666257.1:287751-293123 GCF_000517525.1 Limulus polyphemus
TGTATCACTTACTTCCTTTGTAAATACTATACAGAATTTCCCTCATTAAAGTCTATTATAAATGTACAGTAAAATCAACTTTCTAATAATACTTCTATCTCTTATGTATCATCAAACCTTTTGAATCTTGGTACATCTTGTTCTTATATTCAAAATATATTTATTAGTTCATTCACTTCATAATACTAATAATTCTTTAAAACAAATTACATAAAGCTAAAATGAATTTATGTAGAATTGTTAACAGATTATATTCCTAGTTTTAATCAACAGATGACACTGTTACTCTTTATACTGGTGAACTGCAGACCAATACGCTTTACAGATTAAGATTCAACCTGTACGTCTATAAAATAAAATACACTATTTATACATATACTACTTTGATTTGCAGTAAATTGCTGCAGTACTTTGTCTCAGCCCTTGAGAAAAAATGAATCTACCACGTAACATGATTGTTCAATAACCATTTTCTATTCAGAGATTAAGTGCCATGATTATATGGTTAAAGTTTACTTGAATTTTTGTAAGATGATTTATTTCAGTATATATGTGGTTCCAAATTAAAACAGAATTATTCATAACACAAGAGAGATTACTACTAAGACTATACAGCGATGTTTTGTATGATGATTTATTTCAATATATTCAAAAAACATCAGATTGCTCACTACTTGAGACTTTTAGCATTTACAAGTACTAGTATAAATGCTGCCCATAGGTTGGCTGTTTGTACTAGTAATTACTAATCTCAGTATTCATACCTTATTGAAGAAATTTAGAAAAAGTGAACATTTTTTAAAAAAGGATTTTTCTGTGAAGTAATGCAAAGGAAAAGTGTTTGGATTGTGCTGATATAAACTGCAATATTTTTATATATTAAAAGTGGTACCCTTTATTAAAAAAAAATTTTTTAAACTGCATTTTTAGTTCTATATTTACAGATTACATCAATAAATATATAATCAAACCCTCATGTATAGTCCTTGTGAAAGTAACGTTCTTGCTGTGAAGAGAGTACTTTGATTTAAAATTATGTTACATGATAAAAAAAATGGTTGTTGCACATACCATAGTTATTTTTCTAATTGTCTGAATCTTGAATATCCACAGTATGACATTTTTTAAGGATTTTTGTTTGTGATGCCATTCAACAGATGGCGCCACATTATATCATTTTGGTCACATACATAGATACATACGTATACACACTCTATGTCCATTATAGTAAGATTTTGAATACAAATAAGAAATGATACACAGCACCTGAAACTAAAATACTCAACTACTTATTAATACAATTATGTGCACTTTGTAAATTCAGCTGAACTTCAAATTTAAGTTGTTGTTTTTTTAAATAATTTAAATCACTTTCACTTCCAATAATTATTTGTTTTGTGTCATTACGACCATTATTGGTATTAATCTACAGAACTTAACTGATAGGATAAATTTTAGTAGGTGTGTTTGTTTGTTTGTAATTAAGCACAAAGCTACACAAAGAGCTATCTGTGCTCTGCCCATCACGGGTATCGAAACCCAGTTTCTAGCATTGTAAGTGTGCAGACATACTGCTGTGCTGCTGGGGGACTAGTAGGTATGTTTTTCGATTCACTTATACTAAGTGAGGTCACAAAATTCACATATGCAGCTAAAATATTTGGGCTCAACAACAAAAGATAATACTAAACTCATATACTGAAAATAATACATTAACTTACATCCATCTGAATTCCATTCAAGTATTTCATATTTGTTAAAAATACTTTAACATAAAAGAGAGTCATGATAAAAAATAACTAATTATATTTTGAAACTTATGTTGTTTAAAGTTAAAAACAGCTACCTGAAATATTAGGCATGACGAAACACTTAGTACAAACTGAGTTTCTTTTTAGGGGGAAGGATTGTGAAACACATGTTTGTATGTCACTTAACCATTTGCAATATGTTTTGACCAATCAAAGGTAGGAATACAAAAAAAAATTTAATTACAGGGTTTTAGATGTGAGCTATTATTTTAGATAAATATATCTTTCAAAGTTTTTATCATATTACATTTTAAAGAGTAGACTTGATAAGTTCTTTCACATTTCAAGAAATCCATAGAGGTCAGTACTATAGGCTAGTATACTTACACTTTGTCTTCAAAAAAGTCTCTTCTGACTAAGAAAAATAATTTCCAAGTGGTAAATAGCTCTGTCAAATATTCTACGAGCGATAATACTTAGACCGTGCATTGCTTTTGTAGAAAAATATTTAAGCATAAAAAACTTTTTCTGTCTTAATGAACCATTAAATTTGCTGACAGTTGATAATCTTTGACAGGTTAGATACAAAAACAAATGGAGATATTCCAAATTAGTATGTGCTAGGTACACATATGAATAACATTGCAACCTGTGTGCACTGAAAAAGAAACAAAAATAACTATATACATAGTAATATCAGGTTCAACTATGAATAATACTTCTTTTTAAAAATTTTGTGCAAAGCTACACAAGTGCTGTTTGCACCAGCTGTCCCTAATTTTGAAGTGATAGACTAGAGGGAAGGCATATATTCAACAACACCTACCACCAACTTTTGGGCTGCTCTTTTACCAATAAAAAATGGGATTGACTGTCACATTATAATGCCCCCACGGCTGAAAGGGCAAGCATGTTCGGTGATGGAATTCAAAATTGCACACCCAATAGATGATGATCTAAGCACTCTAGCTACCTGACCATGCAAGGCCCTTATGAACAATAAAAGTGCACTTATGTATGTTAAGGTCATGACCTGTATTCAGCTCTTATAGGAAACATGTACTTCTGTTCTTCACAACACGTCACTACTACAACAGTTTTATTAAACAATGGTTAAAAGATATTTCAAAGTATTGACTCATTCTGAATAGCATAACAAGTTTCTTTCAGCTGCAGTACATTGAAGATCACATTTTAAACTGCTGACACAAGATTACAAGTTCATGCATATTATAAATGTACCTGAAACAGTTTACATACTAACGATTATGTGTATGCAATTTTCATTTTGTTTCTAAAGTCTTTCATAGATTATTTTTTAAATTGTCTAACATAATCACATGATATTAGAAAGTAGGTTTTCCTGCACATTGTTGGGTAATATAGGTTTCCATTGTATATGAATACTTTCTAAGATACTTCCAGTCATCACCTCACAAATTTCAAGCACATATATTTTGTTATGGTTCATTTTCTAAACTCACCACCCTACCTTTTTATTTACATTCTTTCCATATCATTTCATGCACCACATATTCCACTAGTGTTTCTACTCATAGAGAAAAACAGTCAAACTTAAGTTCATTCAAGAATCTATTCATAATCAAAAGTGTCTTTTTATTCTATTTTTAATAATTTTCATCAAATTCTGGTTCTAAATTAACATGAAAGAGTTAACAGAGAATTCAAAATTTATAAATTTAAAGCAATATATTACCAGAAGAGAACTTATTCATACCTGCGATGATGTTCTACACTTTGTCAAGCAAAGTTCAAACTGGTCAGTGATAGATGCAAGTAACACATTAAATTTTTCTGATGCTTTACCCAAAATTTTCTGGAGTAGTACTTTCTGATATTGGGAAAAAAATGGATGTTACTTTATGCATTTATATATTTAAACAAAAAATAAAGCTGTACACAGAAGTAATATTAAAGATACTTGTTTCATTGAAATACTACACAGCGTATAAGTAGAAGGATTGGAATTTCCATGGAAAGTTTCTGCCATAGTTTTAGAGGAAAAACATTTCAGCTATTGAGGTTTCTGTGTCAAAGATTTTGTTTGTAACGTGAATCTGCTGCTAATCTCAAGTGAATGGCGACACCAGTATGATTGTGTGGATATACATTGATCATCTGTTGTATTAGGTCATTATTAAGCCTGAGTTGTCCACTTCAAAACTAAGGCAGAAGCTGTCAAAAGGAAACTCCAGTGTTATTCAATTAAACTCGTATATTGTTAGATATTTAACCTTATAGACTTGAATAAGTGGAAAAAGGAATAAATGAAATGGAAATTGAAGAGCCCACAAGCTAAATACTTATACCTTTTAAGTTATCAATAATAAAAAAAACATTGGTTAAACTCATTTCCATAAGACAAATTTGGTAAGACACCTCAAAATGTTGTAAAGAAAACTAAGCTTTGTCAAAAACCATTCTAGTTTCGGCACACAACAGCAAGATACTCGTTTATCCAATCACAAAGCTGTTTTCGATTACACCATATCTCATGCTTACCAACTAGACATTACAGCATGCTATATAATTCAAACCAAGATAAAAAAAAAACCTTTACAAGAAATTGAATTATATGTGATGTACAGCACAGCAGTAAAAGGAAAAATTATGTAAGGTACCTTATCTGGTTGAAGACAGCATGATATGCAGTACTCATAGATGCTACAGCAGCCATTTTCTTGACAGGTATCACAGCAATATTGCTTGGTAGTATGAGCATTTACGTTACAACATCCACTCGGCAAAACATCATGACGTTGACAAACATATCCTATGAACAGTAACACCAAGTAAATGTAGAATATAACCAAATAACACCCATAAATTATATATATTTTTAGAGAACATGAACAGTTTTCACTAAACATTGTATCTAGATGAATACATGTACTTAACAAATGACTCACAAAAAATTCAAAACTTTCTGTAATATTACTTTTCTGCATCAGGTTTTACGGTTTCCAGTGATATGTCTGTAAACAGAGAACAAGACAGATCATTTAATTTTGGACATTTTCATGGAATATCAGAAAAAGAGCTTCCTACTAGTAATAATGTGATGTGACATAAGTTATTAATTACTAGAATCTCTTAATATAAACAAAAATTAAAAATAAAGATTCCTAAATGAACACGCACATATTTGTAAGTGCATACTGTGCTTAAGAATAACACAGAATTATAAAATTTAAGTTAAATTATTTTACTAATGCTTAGGCACACTTATGTATATAAAATTTGATAATTTTGTTTTTAATTCTCTGTTACTTTGGTTTCAGTTTCCTTAACAGTATGGGCCTCCAAAGATAACTTAGTAACATTATTATGTTTATCATGGTGGCAATTTTCAATTTAGCCGTGGGGATGTGAATGTAAAGGAAAATTTATGATTTTTCTGGGTTAGCAGTAATTTTTTTTGAATTTACAATGCTAAATAAGATTGTAGTTCTCTTAACTGCAGTGGATAGAGGCTGTTGTGTAGCTTTGCCCCCAAAAAAGAAGGAAAAAAACTTTCTGATTATAAGCATGTAACTTATTCTCTAAGAATTCTACGTTCCTTTTTTTCTTAGAAAGGTATACATATATATATATTGGTGT
>NW_013666257.1:293957-294717 GCF_000517525.1 Limulus polyphemus
TAAAATTGTATATGTGTAACTCACAGAGGCATAGTTCCTAGGACAAATTGAATATAATGATGGAACTGAAATAAAATTGTATATGTGTAACTCACAGAGGCATAGTTCCTAGGACAAATTGAATATAATGATGGAACTGAAATAAAATTGTATATGTGTAACTCACAGAGGCATAGCTTCTAGGACAAACTGAATATAAAGATGGAACTGAAATAAAAGTAGAAGCTGGTAAAAATTTCATAATTCTTAGGTGGTTTGAGTTCTTTCCTGAATCAGATATGTTTAAATATATTTCTAAATGGTAGAACATACAAAAAGCCAAATGTACCTTTAACAAAAATTTTCTTTCTTCTTTCGGAAATGTATCACCTTCACTTAAAACCACAATTTTCAGAGTAAAATTTAAGTTTTGTTCAATAAAGATTTAGTTTTATCAACAATGAAGTAACCACTCTGTTGAATTAAGAATTCATTTTACAAACAATGAAGTTTAATTACAAAATAACCGCTTTGTTGAATTATGAATTAATTTTACCAACAATGAAGTTTAATTATATAATAACCACTTTGTTGAATTATGAATTAATTTTAACAACAATGAAGTTTAATTATATAATAACCACTTTGTTGAATTATGAATTAATTTTACCAACAATGAAGTTTAATTACAAAGTAACCACTTTGTTGAATTATGAATTAATTTTACCAACAATGAAGTTTAATTACAAAGTAACCACTTTGTTGAATTAAGATTCAATTT
>NW_013666257.1:295503-306890 GCF_000517525.1 Limulus polyphemus
AACCACTTTTTTGAATTATGAATTAATTTTATCAACAATGAAGTTTAATTACAAAGTAACCACTTTGTTGAATTATGAATTAATTTTACCAACAATGAAGTTTAATTACAAAGTAACCACTTTGTTGAATTAAGATTCAATTTTACCAACAATGAAATTTAATTACAAAGAAATTAAGTTTTATCAACGAAGCTGAAATTTTTCTCTCCGAGCATATGAGTCCCCCCCTAGGAAGATGAGAAACATAATTCTTTCTTTATTCACTCAGCATATGTATATGAATTTTTTATTAAATTCAGAAGTTCACTACTTTGCCCCTCCCTGGAAAATTTCTGTGGATGGCAATGATATGTCACACCTGTGTTTTAGACAATATTTTTCCTGTATATTTGAGAATATTAATACACAGTTGGGTTGTGCTATTATGAACAACTTGTTAAAGCTAAAAATACTTGTTATATTCATTACTGCGTGTGTGTGGAATCACTAAAACAAACATTTGTATATAATTTTCTAGACTGTCTCAGCTTTCTAAATGTATGATAAAACATTAGTTCTGTGTCAAACAATCAAACATAAATTTTAAATATATTTACCTTAGAAATGTGATTAATTTGGACTAAAGATATATTCATTTGTACGACATAATACCAGTATTTTACAAAATGTATACATGTACTCATACAACTACATATATAAATTTGAATACAAGTTTTTTGGATATAAAATCAATAAACTATTTCCTCAAAACTTTTACGCAATGCCCCCTTATGTCTTTAATTTATATGTAAATCGCTAAATTTACACTTGTATCATATATTTTTTTAAAAGTCACAATCAAGGCTAGAAACGTCTATTTCTATTATTTGGTCTAAGCACTGTGAAATGTTTATATAATCTAAATATATTTTACATGTACCAAAATGTTAGCTTAACAGGCTATATCCTGTTACCGTTGCTTTGAGCTATCTTTTTTGTATTTACATGTACATGTATTTACCTCGATCATCTGCTATAAGAACTTTTCCTTGAACAGAGTTCCTGCAAGTGACAACTTTTTCACTGCTGTTCTCTTTGTAGTCTCTGCCAACATGCCACTGGAAAGATCTTCCTGGAAGGTGTATTTTCTGTAAATCTAATTCTTCTGTCTCAACAGTGTTACCCTATAATAGGATAAAAAAATTTACAGGTATAACACGTGTTAGGTTGATTTTATTTACTTTTTTGCAGAAACAATTTTTATGCATTTCAACCAAATGGTTTCCTTAACATGTTTAAACATATTAATTCAGTTTTTAAATGTTCTTTAGAAACTTTTTTTTTTGCTAGTGTTCAATATCTATGCAGTAGAACATTCTTTCTTAAATGACTTAGTAAAACTTTTCACAAGTTAATCTCCAGCTTGCAGCTTATAAATGTAAATGAAGTTTGAACTATACAGATGCAGTACATTGTTTTTGTCTCTCAAAGTCTGAAATTACTATTCAACCTGATCAGAGAACTTTGGTCAACACCAAGTTGCTGTAACTTGCACACCTATGTTTTAAATGTCAATAACAGCAAGACCGCTGGTTGAAAGTACATAGATGAGCTTATGAACATGTATGTGTCAACAAACATATACATATATCTACACATACTGTTGCCACGATAATGCTGTTGTACATAAAACTAAGGTTTCTGAAATACACTTTTATAGCATCCTTAACCTCAAAAAAATATTTACTTAATATATACATAGACAAAAACTTGATAGGATACACAGAAGTACAATGATAGTTACACTGTGTACCTGAAGTTATGGCCTGCACTAACATTAGAGGGTTATATACAGAACATTCAGTGGTACATGTATTGATTGTATAATGATATTTATACTGTGTATCTGAAGTGATGACCTGCACTAACATTAGAGGGTTATATACAGAACATTCAGTGGTACATATACTGATTGTATAATGATATTTATACTGTGTTCCTGAAGTGATGACCTGCACTAACATTAGAGGGTTATATACAGAACATTCAGTGGTACATGTACTGATTATATAATGATATTTATACTGTGTATCTGAAGTGATGACCTGTACTAACATTAGAGGGTTATATACAGAACATTCAGTGGTACATGTACTGATTATATAATGATATTTATACTGTGTACCTGAAGTGATGACCTGCACTAACATTAGAGGGTTATATACAGAACATTTAGTGGTACATGTACTGATTAATAGCAAAAATGTAAATAGCAGTATAAAAGTAAATAGTGGGTATTCCTACAATTTTAACAAGGCTCATAGAGACTCACTGGAGTTTGTTGAGGTCTCTTACTGGAAGTTAAAGTTTGCTAATTGGAGAATGAGATATTAAAATAAACAGGTTAGACATGACTATATAGTTTTAAAGTTAAGACTGCTTCTGAGAGGAAAGAGGAGAAACATTTTTGGTCTACAAAGGTGTGCAATGGAAGAAGGTCTTAGTTCAGGTAATAATGTGAAATATACAAGAACCTCTTTCTACTCAGGTGGATGAAGAAGAAAAGGATCCTATGGTGTTTATAGATGAGAAGTTAGTATGTTCCTAAATTAAAAATGTATTTCCAATAATACTTACCTCTGCTGACACTAATAGTTATTACTCAATCACCAGAGTTTCCATCTAAGCATTGGTCAGATTTTTTCTCGCTTGCTCCAGTCTTTTATAACCTACTCAATTGCCTTTGGCGATATACTCTCCACCTACGCCAATGCACCCTCTATCCTAGTACTGTATATAAGCACCTCATTCAGATAACTTTATCACTTTTTTTTAAGACTGACACCATCCCAGTCTCTAACACAGGCTCTTAGTGGGGAGGATGGGCGGGAGAGTGTCATTGAAGGTAAGTATTACTGGAAATACATTTTCAATCTAGGAAAATGTTAATTTCCAAAACATACTTACCATCTGCTGACACTTTAGCTAGAATCCCACGTTGAGAAGGTGGAGGGGCCATTGAGGGCATTGTCCATACAGAAAGCATCTGCATAGAACGTGGATGTACCAAGATAAGAGTGGTACCCGAGTGGGGGGAACTGCACTACATCCATAACAGGTATGCTCTTCACCCCAAACTTAGTTCCTGTACCAAAAGTGGAACAGTATATGAATAATCATCATTACAGACCAGCCCCAACTAGATGGCTGGGGTTTCACAACTCGGGTTGGAATTAAGGAGTCTTGGTCCCTATATCCCACGTTGGTGGCAAGGGCAATTGGACCGTAATGTTATATATAGATATACTTTTGATTGGACCCCAACCTGTAGACATAGAGTTATGCATTCTGAACCAATGGAATCACAACGAGAAAGTAATCAACACCAAAGGGGACAAACTTTCTCCTCCATCTGAAGAAGTCCAAAAGGAAACACCCCAGGCTCAGAATGATGGAATCGTGTATGCCCTACTCAACCAAAGGAACATAACTCATTTGATCGGGAATTATGAACATTTATCCTCACTCCCCAACCAAGTGGGCAAGGAGCATTACACTTGCCCCCAGAATTTTGGAGAGGATGTGAAACACTGCTCAAACAAGGACCCAGGATGGGACTGCTTAGCATTTGGAATTACTAAGAAATAGTGGACCTCCTTCCATGAACAATATAATAAACCAATATTGATCACAAAGAAGAGCCAATTGAATAGCTTAGCATGAAATATGAACTGGTATTATGAGTAGGCTCCTACAGAGGCTGGTGACGCTCCTTCCAACATCTGGGAAAAACATCTAGGGACCTGGGTAGGAGGGCCCCCATTTTTGTGCCCATTTCTCCAATAGTGGAGGAAAACATTCTGGAGGAAAAGCTTCTGTCTATCACCCCAGTGACTGGAAACTGGGTATGTTGAGGACTTCCTAGCTCCATTAGTAGAATATGGGGGTAATGTGTGTTGGGGAGTCGTGAGGAACAGTGCTCTGGAAACAGTGCAATAGGTAAACAAAGATCCCTAAATTTTTAAAAGCAAATCAACCCTGATTTATTAAATGAGTGGTAGTCCAGCATAATATGGTAATAGGATCTGGTGAGCACCTAGATGGTCTTATGGAACACCTCATTTCTACCAAGCCTGTTGCAACTGGTAGTAAGTATAATTAAATTGGTTGCTAGTACAGAATTGGACTGATAAAAGCACACCTGTCTGGGCAACACTCACAACAGAGCAGGATCCAGTGAAAAAAAAGAGGTAAGGGACTCAGAAAAGTAAAAAGATGAAAGGAAGACAAAAATACTCACCCCTCCTTATAATCTAGCAGATATTGATGGCCACAGGGGGTAGTCAAAAACTCTCAGAAGAAGAAACTGCTAGATCATGTAAATAATGTGAGAGAAAAGTATTGGGAGAAGGCCACATACCAGCCCGTATGATGTCCTCCAGCAGGTCATTCAAATGGGCATTGAAAGACATAGAAATGTGACAAATCTGATGAGATGCGACTCTCAGAAGTTTCCTCGCCTGCAAAGAAAGTCCAGAACAAGCAATATGGATATTTGGGAAGCCATGTTGTTAAGGTAATTGGGGATAAATCTTGGGAAACTGAAGGATCCCAATCAATAGAGTCAAGTTCTATCACCTCGAAAGGAGTTAGTGCAAGCCACATAATGCCTCAGGGTTCTGACAGGACATAACAAATGATCAGTGTCTGATCAGTCATAGAGGTGAGAAATAGCTGGCAAAAGAATTGGTGAGAAAGATTTATCCCCTTCCCTGGCTGCGAGAGTCTTAGAAAGAAAGGACCTATCAGGGTACAGCAGGACCGAAGTGGAGTGATAAGGAGTCCTGTGCACATGTAGTGCAAACAACTCCAACCTACGACGTTCACATGCCAGCAGCAACAAAAAATACCTTTTAAGGGAAAGGTGATACATTTTACATGAGGCTAAAGGCTCGAATGGATGTCGAGACTAAGCATGCAATACCATCCTAATATCCCAGTTAGGTAAATGAAGACCATTTGAGAAGAAGGACTCTAAATGATTGGAGAAGACCAAATAGTACTGGGGAGTAAAACACTTTCTGATGTTTAGAATAATGAAAATAGCCAATAAAGCTGCCTTATATAAAGCGACAGTAGACGAAGCTAGACAAGAGTAAAAAAAACGAGTTATGATGGGCACGTTTGGGTGAAGTGGGTTCAATTTACCTCGTGAGACACCAATGACTATAAGTGTGCCATTTCTGTTGAGAAACAGCCATTGTGGGACTATGGATAGATTGAGACACATACAAGGTAACTTTATAAGTTAAACCCCAATGTTGTGCAAAGGACCATACAACTTCCATACATAAAGTTTGAGCTTGGGAAAGATTGGGTGGAGAGTATTTGATCGAGGTTGCCTCAACAGAGATAGGCAAAGAAGAAGAGGCAGAGATGGATCCTCTTGAAGATATTGTAGAAGAAGAAACCATGGTTGGGTTGGCCAATCTGGGGCTACCAATAGCTCTCAAGTAGATGATCGAATCATAGCCAGAAATCTGGGTAACAGACATGTAGGGAGAAAGGCACAGAGGTGTAATCCCATCCAATCTTGACTGAATGCATTTATCACCAAACCCCGAGGATGAGGTACTGTGGATCAAAAATGCCCGTAGTTGACAGTTTCAATGAGTGGCGAATGCATCGATCATCGGAGTCACAAACTGAGAGCAAGACCACCGGAAAACCTCACAATGGAGCATCCAATCGGTTGAGACAAGTGATCTGCAATGATATTCATCACCTCTGGAACATGGTAAGCCAGGAGGATGATATGATGGGAGTGATCCCAGTAGAGAAATATCCAAAATTCAAAAATAAAGTTCCCAAGAATGATGCCCATGATGAGAAATTTAAGAGACCAGTGTGGAATTGATGAAATGAATCGTGATGATTTTCCCCTGTATTAGATCTAGACTTTGAACCTCTGCCTGTTGGACAACAAGAAGTTCTAAATTATAGATGTGGAAGAAAGATTTGTCTTCCATCCATAGACCCTGGAATTCTTGACCTTCGATATACGTATCCCATCCCTGAAGTGAGGCATCTGTGAAAAGATGAAACATGGTACGAGGGGGCAGTATAGGAACACTGAGGGTAGAGATAATTAGATCCAACCACCACTTCAGCACTGATATGTTGCTCATGATGAAGAATACTGAATGATCCAGTGGATCGAAATTTGTAATCCATTGGTCACGCAGTGACCACTGAAGGGATTGCATGTGTGTTTGTCTCAAAGAAATTAGAGATTCAAGGGATGCTCACATCCTCAAAAGAGACAGAACCATCCACGTAAGTAAGAGTCCGACTGCCCATTCCATAGTCTGGTGCCTGATGGGAGTTGGCTGAGCCTGACTTAAAACATGTTGAAAATGACACCTAGATGTACAATATATTAATTCAGCAACAGAATGGATTTCTCAGCTCTGATAATTAAGCCAGCTTTGGAGGCTTCTGAAAGGAGAATCTGGGCATGTTATTCTGCCAACTGACAAGATAGTGCCAGAAGTAATTTGTGACCCAGAAAATGGTGTGTGCACAGGCCCAAAGTATGAAGGTGACAAGAAAAACTTATTACTAGTTTCTTAACTAATCTTTATTTGGTACCTTAAGAAAGGACTTTTGAAAATGTAAGCACACTAAAGTCCACACCTTTTCCATCATACAGATAATAATTAACTTCATTGAAAAAAAAAAATGTAACACATTAGTAACATACTATTTCTCTTTGGTGAATCCATATTGTCTTTTGTTTATGATATCGATAAATTATTTTGTAAAATGTCTCTTATCAGACTTTCTTGAAATTTATCCCACCAAGATTAACCAGCTTATAATTTCAAGGTTAATTCTTACTGTTCCTTTTAAAAATAGAAGTGAAATTAATAGCTCTTCAATAATAACTTATCTGATTACTGTTTGCTAACCTGCAAAGACTAACTATAGAATTTGACTAACACTGTTTGGTACAAAAGTATCTTTTATTTTTGCTTATACAATATTTTCAGATGTGAACTACAAAATGCAATTTGTTATTTTGTACAAAATACATCCAAGGGTGTCTAAAGTTATAAAATACATTGAAAGATAAACATTTACCTAATCATTAAGTATTAAAAATTTTGTTCAGTTTAAAATTACATGAAAACTCTTTCAGTTTTAACAGCAAATTAGCATAATTTTACATTGTAGGATTTGTATAAACTTCTATACCCATGTGAATCATGCTTTTCTTTCCATTTCAGAGTGATTGTTAAACCATATCATTAATAATGACAATCTTAATTTTTATATCCTTAGATCAAAAAAGCCAATTAAGTTGCAACGTATTGATACTGATAAACTGTTTATAGCTTCCAAATTATAAAACAAAAGACTTATTACAGGAAGATACGAGATATTCTTCTGAGACAAATTACTGATTCTATTTTTGTATTGTCTTAAACTGTAATTTTGCCTCAATTAAGGTAATCTGTATTTTAATACTGACACATACAAAAACTGAATTCCTATAATTTAAATACTGTCCAATACCTGAAATACTAGATTTAAAATAATTCATGATGTTAGAAAAATATGTAGGTTCATAAAGTCTTGATAGAAATGAATAAAACCCTATAACCCCAGCGTTTTCGAAAGGTGGACCTTTCTTCTTCAGGAGCAACTAAGGTATTTTATCTGAAGAAATATCACACTTCAGATTTCAGTGCCAGAGTTAACACTTAATAAACCATATAATGATACGATTCATTTTTGCTCACAATTACACTGTACAATGTAGGCTGCCTCATGTTTTTGATAATTTTTAACACAGTCTGACACGAGCCATTTAATGATACAGTGATATTAATTACTAGTACTACAGCCTAGCCCGATTTATTTATGAATATGATTTACAACTTGAAGTTGAGGCTATCATATTCTTATCTAATATTATTATTATTCCAAATTCTTTAACAGTATAACTATAAACATTTTCTGTTAAACTTACAACTACAAGTGTTAATTAACACAAACTTCACAGGTTAATAATCAATGACAATAAGTTCAATACGTATCACCTTTTTGATAATGATTAAACAAAATTAGGTATAGTTACTTTAAAAGCTAAGTTTAGTTTAATTTAAATGGCAGTACAACTACTCAGTTCAATAGTTGTAAAGCTACTGAAACTGAAAGGCTAACTTATTAACTTAACCGTAAAATGAAATTAACGTACGCTTAACGTTTAGTTTACGGACATACCTCCCTCACTAAACTCACGATGCAATATACGAAGGAAAACGTAAGTATAATTGCAAGAAAAAGCCTGTTCTTTAGGAGTTTAACCACATTTTTCAACTTCATGGTACGAATCACTCTTTTCGCTCTCATTTTATTATGTATTTGTTTACAGAACCCAAATATTTGTTTACTAGTTATCCCTCATACTCTTACTTTAAAAAAAAGTACGCCCTCTTGATTTACGTTTACATCCTACTGATCAGGCTCATTTCGTGTTGTGTTAAAAACAACATCGACTATAGAGCCACCAAATAATTTATTTATTATATCTTAGAAATTTATTAGTGCTATTTGTTTTCCAAAGGTTTTAAAATTTGTCATGTATTTTTGACTCTGTGTGATTAATATACTGTTGAAATGTAAAAATATTTTATCCAACGAATTTTTATATAGTTTAGTATTTAAAGTTTAGGTACCGCTGAGTAAGCTTATTTATAGTCTTCTTGAATAACTTAATAAACTTTGTGTTCCAGATCAAAACGATTGCAAGTACTCAAACTTTTAAATTAGTGCTAAAACTTTTGTTGCTAAACAAAGAAATCACACCTAAATATCACTGATGACTTTCTCAACAGGTTGGTCCAGCATGGCCAAGTGGTTTATAACGCTAAAAATTATGGTTTAATACCAGAAGTAAGCATAGCTCATATAGTTCATTTCTAGCTTTGTGCTTAATAACAAAACAAACAAACAAGTCTTGTATATAAAGTAATAAAACTGTATTTTAAATTACAGAAAAACAAGGGTTATCGTAAAGATTTTACATAAAATTAAAACACTGTATCGTTTAAGGCCTGTTGGTTAGGGCGTTTGACTCGCAATCTACAGGTCACGGGTTCGAATCCCCGTCCCACTAAACATACTCGCCCTTTCAGCTGTGGGGGCGTTATAATGTTACGGTCAATCCCACTATTCGTTGGTAAAAGAGTAGCCTAAGAGTTGGCAGTAGCTGCCTTCCCTCTAGTCTTTCACTGCTAAATTAGGGACAGCTAGCGCAGATAGCCCTCGTGTGACTTTGCGCGAAATTAAAAACAAACAAACTTATGAGGTTATGCAAAGATGGTTTATAGATGAATTCGAACACTATTTTATTTACACTTGATGTCGTCTCTATATACCCTTCCATTCCATAGAAGAAAGTATAAACTCGGTTATGAATCTTATTGGATCGGCTACCCTTTCTTCTACCTATGAAACCCCAATAGCACTCATTGAAAATTCTCTCAGATTTGTTCTCAACAACAATTACTTTGAATTTAATTCAGCTGTCTATAAGCAAACCAAAGGTATTGCTATGGGCAACAATATTGTTGTTGTTTTAGCATCTATCTTTATACATTTCTTTGAATCATCAGCTCTTACTCGTGGAATTTTGAAGCTAATCTTGAACCAGTTAGATGCTAAAGATATATTGATGACATTTTCGGCGTATGGAATTATGGACTCCCTTCTCTTTTTACAATTCGCTGAATTCCTTAATAATCAACACCCGACATGAAACTCACACTTACCCATACTGATAACGTCCAGAAGCCTATACCCTTTCTTGATGCCATGGTCACTACTGAAAACAACAAACTTGTTACCACTGTATTCCAAACCAAGTATTAAACTTATTATTCTGTACTATAATTCACACCATCCACTAGGTACCAAATGGGTTGTCATTACCGGTCAACTTAATAGGATTGAAAAAAATCTGCAATACAATGGACAGTAAGATGCAAGCTAGGATGAAACTTCAAAAGCTACTGCTGTACAATGGCTATCCAGACAGTTACATTACTAAGACATTCCACAATTTTGACATATTCTGTACTATAATTCACACCATCCACTAGGTACCAAATGGGTTGTCATTACCGGTCAACTTAATAGGATTGAAAAAATCTGCAATACAATGGACAGTAAGATGCAAGCTAGGATGAAACTTCAAAAGCTACTGCTGTACAATGGCTATCCAGACAGTTACATTACTAAGACATTCCACAATTTTGACACACAAGATTTTAACAAACAACGGCAAGAAAAGAAACTACCACATCATAACACTGTCTCATGTATTATTCCCTTCATGGATAAACCTTTCACTACCCGTCTTCGTCAAGCAGTTAGGAGATCTGGTTCGAATATCCACATCATACAAAAAACCGATAAAAGACTGAAATACATACTGTTACGTCTCTGGTCGTTTGTTAATTACCCATAAAAAAATTTTCCGATGAAACTTCAGCGACACAAGTCCTTTCTTGTATAAAACTATTTTATTCTTTCTCAATTCAACTTTGCAATACACTTAATTTCCACAGTCACTTTAACTTAAACACACGCTATAATTCACAATGATTCATGCACTTTACTTACGGTCACCACTGCGCTTAACTCAATTATCCATCTCTATATCTGCCTGTCTGCAATTATCCTTATGCCGTCACTCATTTCCCGGCTTATATATTTATATGTATATAAAAAATAGAGGGCGCGTAGAAAAGGCTAGAGTTGCCACGAACAGACATAATCCTTTTAGAATCTCATGACATGTTACTAGCTTCACGTGACTACCGCTGTCGTAACACTGCTTCTTCCTTAGTATTGTTCGTCCCGAACAATAGCCACTTACATTAAACCAATAGATAATTAACAATAACATAATTAAATGGACAGAATTTACAAACACAAAATTAAAATTCAACAAAGTCTCTTAATTTTACGGGACGTATCTTCTTCCGTATTGGTCTCCTTCTCGTTAGCTTCTGCTTCACGTGGGGTTCATCTGCTCCATCAGGAAATGTCCTATTATCGGTAACAGTCACATCAGTGGTAGTAACTTCATTAAGGGCTTCACCGTTTCCCTTCTCAAAACCGGGTAGAGTTTCATCTTCGACAATGGCTTTTTCAGGTGACACGTCTTCAGCAGCGACATTTGTTTCATTGTTCACTTTGTTCCAACTGAAATGACCTGGACCGAGATAACGCCAAAGCCTGTTGGCATTTTGATTTACCTCTCCGACCACATTTTATTCGGAAAGTCACGGCTGAGAGACGATCCACTATGTCATGTGGGCCTTCCCATGGAGAAG
>NW_013666257.1:307925-309108 GCF_000517525.1 Limulus polyphemus
TCTCTCTTCTTGTTTCTTTTCTTTCTCCTCCCACCACTGCTGTAGTCTCTCTTCTTGTTTCTTTTCTTTCTCCTCCAACCACTGCTGTAGTCTCTCTTCATGTTTATTTTCTCGTTCTTCTTGTTTCCTTTCTTTTCCTCCAACAACTGCAGTAATCTCTCCTCTTGTTTCTTTTCTCGTTCTTCTTGTTTCTTTTCTTTTTCCTCCAACAACTGCTGTAATCTCTCTTATTTATTTTGCTGTTCGAGTTGCCACTGTTGCAGGTTTTCTTACCACTACTGTTGTCTCTCTTCTTGTTTCTTTTCTTTTACCTCCAACAACTGCTGTAATCTCTCTTCTTGTTTCTTTTCTTTTTCCTCCAACAACTGCTGGAATCTCTCTTGTTTATTTTGCTGTTCGAGTTGCCACTGTTGCAGGTTTTCTTGCTACTGCTGTTGTCTCTCTTCTTGTTTCTTTTCTCGTTTTTCTTGTTTCTTTTGCTGTTCTTGTATTGCTTGCCATCAAATCTGCTAAGCTGTAGTTTCATTTGCCACTTCTCGTTTCCATCTCTTTTTCTTCTTTTCCGTCCTACTCTCTGACACCAATTTGTTACGTATCTGCTCGTTTGTTAATTTCCGGTATAAATTCTTTCCCAGAAACTTCAGCAATACAAGTCCTTTCTTGATAAACCCAGTTTATTCTTCCTCGATACAAACTTTGTTATGCACAGAATTTCCATAGTCACTTTAAACTTAACAACCTTTATAACACACGCTATAAATCACAGCGATTCACACACTTTACTTACGGTGCCTACTGTTCGCTTGACTCAATTATCTATCTTCTCATTTCTGCTGGTTTTTCTCGCCAGGCTTATATACTAAAAAAAGGGTGTCTCGATCAGACTAATGTTACAGGGCAAATTCATGATCCCTCGAGAAACTCCAGCGTGCATGCTCTCAGCGTCGCGTGACTTCCACTGTCGTAACAATATTATGAAGTATTTAGATCTATGTTTGCTCTCGCGCATGTTAAATTACTTTGCACAAGTGGGTTGATTTTGTTTAGGTAAGTGTATTACAGTTTGTAACGTAGGTCTACAATAAGTTACGACAATGTACTAGCGTCTAAGATTGTATAGACATTAGAGGAGGAAATAAAGTAATGTTGCGTCATCGAGATCATGTGATTCTCACGCTCTCTA
>NW_013666257.1:310037-315922 GCF_000517525.1 Limulus polyphemus
ATTCGCCAAGGTACAGGATAGTTCTAGAAAGCAGAGGGCGTGAGAATAGTCACGTGATCTCGCTGACGCAACAATATATAGATAGATAGATTTCTATGTCATTTTACACGAGAGTTTGTCTTTGAAAAAGTATCCCTTTCTGAGAAGTGTGAAAGGCCACCTGAGTGAATTTGTTTGACTCAGAGCAAAGCCACATTGGGCTATTACTGTGTTCACTGCGAATAATAAAACTTCGAATTCTATCGTTGTAAGTCCGTAAGTTACTGCTGCCCCATCGGAGGATACTTGAATGAATGGTACGGGACGTGATTTCCTTAGCTAATCTTTTGTATAGCAACTTATCAAAAGTTTTTGCCATACATCACAGTTCATTCATATTTCCTTCAAATTCAATGAGTCATGGTTAAGGAACCTGTCATGCAATTTAAAGTAAAAAAAAAGATAAAAGTTCAATAACTGAATATTCACGATGCGTAAAATCGGTCAAACAGCCTTGTTTCGTGAATAACCTGAAATTGTTATATAATTCCAAAGAAAAATAAGATGATATTATTATATCATTAAAATTTTGATTTTAGCAAAATCAGAAAAGGTGATATGTTATTTTGTATGTACTTTTTTTAGATTATGTTGCAATATTTTCTCACTTCATTTACATGTAATACATTTAGAATTTTGTATTTGAAATATATCATATTAATAAAATGTTTTTATCTGATTTTATTGATATAATAAACAAATGAATATTATTTAACATGCTATAAAAATATCCTTCTGGTTTTCCAAAACTGTTTTAACAGCGGATTCATGAACTAAGTACAAGGAAGGAGGTGTTTCATGGTTTCTTATTATAAATTTATATTGAAAACAGCAGAATGTTGATCAAAGAATTGTAAGTATATATCATAACATTTATGAAAGTTTATATATTTGTTATTTTGATAGAAAACATGTAATTGGGAAGTAAATAATTAGCCTTCAGATAGGTGTAATTTAATATTCGCTATTTTAGTACTTACAAGTTACATTCTAATTCTTAGAATAGAACTTTTACTTTTAATTTAAGTTTTAGAAGTTAAAACTCCTTGATGTTATTCAACTTATTACATATAAGTTATTGTGAATAGGATATAAGTATAATTATAATTTATAGCCTAAACTTTAGGTTTAAGCAATACTGTTGCTAAGTTAATATTATTAGTAATAATATTATTGGCATTACATTTAATCTAAAGTTTACTGCTAGTTACTGTGTTAATTTATTTAGTCAATTAGTGTTACAAACTTATAACTAAGTTAAAAACTTCTTCACTTCTCCAATTTCTCATGATGCATCTATGATGGAACTTGAAGCTAACAATTAGTATTTGTGGTATAGCTTACTCAACTCTTTTTTTTTTTTTTACTGTTACTTTAGTTTAAGCAACAGTAACAGTATTAGTTATAATGTTTAATATATCTAGTTATATTTTTATTACGAAGGGGCTAATGATGCCAATAAGACTGGCAATTAAAACCACCATACAGCAACAACAAAAGATTTAAGCTTTTTTCTTCGAAGTAAATATACACAAGAAGAGTGATACAACAACTGCATGACACTGTACACATTGCACATTGTAGTATATATATGTATATATATATATATATATTTAAACTGTGATGAATCGATTAATTCATTTGAGTACTTTTAACCTGCCCTTTTGCAATTATAGTCTTCCCCAGTCTGGCTGTTAAAGACATGAAATCCTTTCCTTTTAAGGTGATCTAGACTAGTTTTAAATTTACAGAAAGAAGAAGAGGCTATCCCAACGTGTATCTGTTGATATTCTTTCCTGCTACTGCTACTAATGTCGTCCATTTTGTGACAAATTACGTGAACTATTGGAGTTAGTCGGGCAGACTAATTTAAACTGTAGATGTCTGTGTCAATGGGTTTTCTGTAGTAGTGACTGCCACCAGTCAGTTGAACTAGTACGTCAGTGGCTTTTATTGCCACCTTCCTGTCTGTGTCAATAGCCATAGCCTTTTTATCATTTTATTATAAAGATTATTATATATCGAGAATATTTGCATTTAGGACTAACCTAGACCTAAGCTAAATAAATCTCATCAGCTATTATTGGGTTTATAGCCAAAAATATCACTATGAGCAAGAGTACTCACTTGATGAAACAAAGCATTCTAATAATTTAAGTGAGAATGTAATAATACCTTATTTAATTAACTATACTAATTACCATGTTCATTTTCTTTTTTGATCTATAGATGAACTAGATAGCTTGCTCTTACCAAAAGGTGATAATATTAATTATTTACCAGTTTAATAGTCAGTGACTTAAAAAAAAAAGCAAAATGTAAGAGTAAAGTATAGAAAAAATTAAAAGAAGCACTGCAAGACATTTCCCTAGAGCCAACTAATTTTGAATGTATTGCTAACAACTAATGAGAATGTGGTTATGAGAGTTGAACTGTGGGAAACGTGATAATTGTACAGTTAGGTTTGATATTTTGCTACATGTTAAGATGAAACTTTAGTTTCGAGTTTTCAGAAAGTTAATTTGGGGCTACGAGACAAGATTTATCAATGAACTGGAATAATGAGTTAAAAGATGATGTAGAACAGGTTTGGGAAATACTTCAAAATAAATTGCTTTTAATTCAAAATATGTATTTTCTTAAAGAAAAGGATAACAGGGAAGATCAAACCTAAGTGGTATAATAAAGAAATCAAGGATAAGTGCCAGAAGTTTAAGATATTTAAGTTGACAAATACAATGGAAAGAGCTATAGAAAAGCTAGGGATTTAGTTAAAGATAGATTATGAAATTGAAAAGGCTCATGAGAAGCAGCTGACAGATAATATTCAAATTAACACCAATAAGTATTTTTAAGTATGTTAAAGGTTAGAAAGTTTTATATCTGTGTATATAAGAACTATGAAGTGGCTGAGCTTTTAAATGTTCTGAGGATTGCATGGTTGCTAATATTACTCCTAATTTTAACCGTCTTTGAGTCTGTTGGGTGATACTGTGTCACCGTGTTTGTTTTGTTCTCACACTTAAAATACATAACTTAATTGCTCAAAATTTGGAACACACTTCTACATAATATGAAGTTTGTGTTTGAAAAAAAGTATATAATTTGGTTTTGTATGTGTGTAGTATTTTAGGTTGTAACTTTTTGTTGTGAAATGCTGTTTTTAAAAAAATATAAAAAAAATACTCTTTTATATTACAGTTGTTGTTTTTTCATTGTATTCCTAAAATCATGTAAATGTATCCAGTAGTTGTTTTTCAATAAAACCAACTTTCGGGTCTGTATTTCTTTAATGACGTACTCATTTTCTCATTTACTCTGTTTGTATAAGCTCTTACAGATAAAGTAACTATTAAAAACTATGCAAGAAAAAAAATTGGATTTTTAAAAAATATTTTGATCTGAAAGTTCCTTTTTATTTGTCCAATTAGATTTAACTTGTTTAATTTTCATCAGTTATTTTTCTTTACATTTTGAAGCAGTTATGTAGCCATGAAAATAACAGAATGCTGGTGAACAGTAAAAGCTTTAACTGGTAGAAACATAATTTACACTCATCCTAAGCCTACACTGACATAGGTAATATTTTTTAAGTTTTGTTCACACTCAGTTTTTTTAATTAGTTTTTTCAATAACTAAGGAATTCTTGGACATGTATATGCTCTTTGTGTAATAATAAATTTACTAATTCATACAATAAAAGCTTTTTTGTCATCTAAATAGTTTGTTGTTGCAGAACTCTTAGCTTACCATATTTAATAACCCCAAATATCCTTAGGTCTTTTCATACAAGAATATTACTGTAGTTTTGAAAAATACAATATAAGAAAAAAAGATTATCACAAATGAAAACTTTTTCAAAAAGTTCAAGAGTTTTATGAACTTTGCATTAAAATTCTTTGTTCTTTAGGAGCCAGGCTTAAAAATATTTCTATTTGCTGTAACCTGACTGACCTTCTGAAATTGGGGCCAATTGAAAGATTTTTTTGACATTATGACCTGGGAAATTTTTATTTTCACCAATTTCTGCAGATATACTGACACATCTAACAAAATTTGCCAACTTGAATAAAATTTTTATCGCAGTATCATGGTTAGAATATTTTTTTCAGAAATCCACGTAGTCTGCAATGATGTGGCAGGGCATCACCTGATTACCAGTCAACAGCTCAATGGTTATTGGCTAATGTAGAGAAGTTTGACAGCATGGCTTATCTTGTTCCTAGGACCCTTTACACTAAATTAATAGATATATATACGTGACCTAGTGAGGGAGAATTTACTATTGAGTATACATTAACAACATGGTGAACACAAGTCTGTTCAGTGTGTCCGTGTCCTAAAAATTTTTGTAATTCTCTTCATAGAATAAATGTTGATAGTAATAGTATTCATGGTTTAACATGCTGTGTTTCAGGTGATGATGGAACTAGTAATATTTCCAAAAAAAATCTTTTGACAAACAATTTAAAAAATAGCCTTTTGTAAATTTTAAATCCATGTAGGGTTACAGCAAACAAAAAATATTTTAAAGCCTAGCCCTAGTATGAGAACTTATTTTGCTAGTCACTTGTTAGAAACCACACAGTATTCCATAACTAAATGTTATGTACATTACAGTGATGCAGATACACATTTAGACAATGGTTCAATCTTATTTGGAGGCTAAGTGGTCCAGCTCATGAACACAAAGCTTTTGAAATAAACATTGAAAGAACAGGAAAGTCACATGAAAAAAAAAATCTTTGTTAATTCCGTGTTTCAGAAATGTCAAGTTCTGGGTAAATATAAATCTATACTTTAGGATGGGCCTGAGAAATTATTTTAAAGAATTTAAAGGGCCTTGTTTATAAGTGATATTTATTGGACCTGTGCAGAGATCAAAGTTCAAATATTTCTTGAAATTTTTCTTTTCAAATTCCACTAACTATATTTCACAAAGTAACAAAATAATAGTTTTTGAAATAGATTTAGAATTACTGTTTTTATTTAAATTGTGATATTTGTTAACCCTTTCGAGATGGGTCATGGGTGAAAGGCCATATCATCTCATTTTTAACTCGCATTCAAAATTTTAATGAACTGCATCAAACTGTAGATTATAATTCAAATTTTAGTACTATATATTACTCAATTTCTTAATTTAAAAATAAATATTAAACACAGATAAACAACAAATTTTTTTTACATGGTATGTTGAATGCAGCACTGGTCCAAATTAGATATTTGTGAAGTCAAAATGCTAAGTATATAGTTTCGTACAAATTAGGAACTCAAATTCCTGATATTGACAAGCTAGAATATAAAATAAGAATGTCTTATCTTTTCCATTTGCTAACATGTTGCTCATGTAATAAATCAAAAACAGTGGCACCCCATCCACCTCTTTTCATTTTTGAAAATGCTCCCTTATATACACTTCTATATATAACATGAATAACCAATCGGAAAGCTCAGAATGTCCCCCTAGTGGCTTTTTCAGCCATTTTAATGGGCTTGGAGGCCATTTCTTTCTTTTGAACCAATATTTCAAGGTGGTAGGGTGTCTTTTGTCTGCTCGAAATTTCATATTTTTTTAGACTAAAATACATCTTTATTATAGTGGAATTCTATGGTATTGATGTAGTAACTTATGATTTTTTAGTTATTCAAAAGTATATATAAAATAAAATAATTATTTTGTTTCATATCCTCCATGAGCAACATTTTTAAAGACTTAGCTACCTCTGTCAAGCAGCAACTGGGTATAAAGGTCATAACTAGAAGAGATAATTGTTTGCTTTACTTCTTTATTTACTGTTCTATGTTTTCAGAAAAATAAGTTTAAGAACTTGCTTCAAAATAGC
>NW_013666257.1:316402-320338 GCF_000517525.1 Limulus polyphemus
AACTATTTCAACATTAAAAAGATTTCTCATGTGAAATTTCAAAATTTTTCTGATGCATAAAAGCATCTTTAATCTTAAAATGAATATTACTTTGCATGATAAATAAGCAACACGCAAAAAAGAAAAAAATTGCTTTACAAACCTTAAAACTTAATAGCAAAAATTGATATTTTGTATACTGATAATGTGCCAAATTTTGTTAACATTAGCTTACTAATTTAAAACTTATAGTATGAAAACTATAACAAGCATAAAATGGTTACAAAGTCAGTCCCAGGGACTGAGCCCATGCTGAAAAGTTAAACAAGCTTACCCTTGACCTTTACACTGTCTGTAATAGGGTTAAATGGGTGTCAAGTATTGCCTTTAAAATGAAAAGCCAATTCTTATTACTCTTACTATGGGAAAAATTCTAGAGTCTTATAAAAGAAGATTTGTAAAAATAATTTTGTAAAACATGACATCCTAAAAGGAAATTAACATGGATTCTGTGATGACTTCCATGTGCACACATCATAGAACATCCACTTTAGCCTTGACTAGTTCAACACAATAAAGGAATTGTGTGGATTCCCAGGAACTGTTACTTTAAACATCATAAATAATAACATGCAATGCACACAGATTGGATAAGTGATATAATGTGTCGAGTGGCAAAACCATTGTTTTTAGAATTCTACATTATAAATTAATATGGAAAACTTGTATGTATTACTAATAATTCTAACAGGTAACTTTAAAGTACATGGTATAGTCCGTACAATGTTATGGGGACAGCTGGCTTGCTCACATTGCTCTTTTTCTCCTTAATGCAGCCTAGCATACATAATGTCATATGTTTACAGTACTTTACATATTTATGTAAAGAACAATTTAACAGTAAAAACATTATACATTCTATACAGTTATGTTCAGTGTTAACTATTGTCATTTGACCAAAAAAAACATTATACATTATTCTTTAAACATTATACATTCTATACGATTATGTTCAGTGTTAACTATTGTCATATGACAAAAAAAACATTATACATTATTCTTTAAACATTATACATTCTATACGATTATGTTCAGTGTTAACTATTGTCATATGACTGACTGTTGAGATGATTTAAGATGACCACATGTTTGTGATAATTGAGTCAAAGTTAATTCATCAAACAAGTGACAAAGAAATGACATGTTAGTCAGAGTTCTGAGCAGGTATCTTCATGCTGGACGTGAATGCACAAATTAAGCAAATTATATCCCTGTAGAAAGCTGGAATCAAGGGAGTCTTGATTAAACAAGTTTGATTATTGATAATCTGATGAACCAAATTGGCCAAGAACGGTGTCTGTTATAATTTCGGAATACTCACAAGCATAATGTAACTTAAGAATAACCATGTCTAGGAATTGTTGGTATGTATATGTTAAAGTGATTGTAATTTATAACATCAAAAAATTGTATTATTCAATTACAAGTAAAAGTTGTGGATTTGTTGTAATTTCAAATAGCCTTATCAAAGTTAGGAATGTACTCCATGTTTAGGTCTTGCTTATGTGGGGGCATGGTATGAGAGGTAGAAAGTATGATGGAGGTTCTTACTTAGGATGTCAGATCCTAAAATTTTTTATTGTGTTTAAAGGAAGGTTAAAATATTTTAATATAATAATACAAGTAATATATATTGGATTCATCATGTGCTTTATATGTGCAAGCTGCTTGCTAAGTTGTAATATGTTTTTTATACTTTTAGGGCAGATCAAGGTTTTGTGCAATGATTCAAGTATTTAATAGATTTAATTCTGAAAAATGCTTAGTGGGTTCAAGTGAGATGCAAAGATCTTATCTGCTGCACCTTTAAAAGATCTCATCTATAGAAGTTTTGTGTACGTCTTGCATATTTCCTAATGTAGCTGTTGTTAACTATATTCAGAAATGAAAACAAAATTGTGTTTGATGATGAGTAGAAGTGGGAAATATCTGTTATAAATTAGTAACCTAGAATAATTAAATGTATCAGATATCTTCGAGTATGTGATACTTTGTCACTGCATTTGTGATCGATAGCATTATGACAATCATTTTGGTTTACAGCTTGAGAAAATAATGTTAGATTAATCAATATTTTATCTGTTTTAGTGGATATAAGAAATATTTAATAATGATATGTAGGTCTAATGGGGAAAAAGGGGAGTTTAGAGTTTAATGTAGGTCTTAGTGAGTATGACATATTTTTACATAAGAATATGTTCTGAAGATTGTATGTAAACAGGAGTATACAACAGTAACAAGTTTTTATGTAATAAAAGTTTTCATTTATGTGTTATTATTTTTTCAAGTATTTGTTATTATGTATATGTTTAATTTAACAGTTATGTGAAAATAGGATATTTTTATCAAAACTATCAGGATAAGTAGCCAAAATTTGCCTTAATTTAGAGGACATTAACTACCATAAAAAGTCACTAAATTGATTTTAATATGGAACTAAGTTGCAAACAAACACATGACTTAGAATTCAATTAGAAGTCTGGAAATATCGTTTATTCATGGTAAGCCATTATGGTAGATAAAATTAAAACAAGCGATATAACAAAACCAAATCTGTTAATTGAGGTCACTTCTAGATACCAATCAATGAGCTTATGTTTAATATTCATTGTATTTTTGCCACAACAAATTATTTTTAATACTTTTTTCAATTATATGATAACAGATAATCACTTTCCAGTGTAAATATTAAAAAAAGAGATTTTTGTAAATAATTTTTAATGATATACAACATAAATGATGAAGCTTGAAATTATTATTTAAAGCCATAGCAAGTTATTAATAATATCACTTATAAAACATGCATGAACATTCATATTGATTACTAATTATACTTCTCTTTCCTCAGCCGTGTAATTTTGCCTTTGACTGTTGAAGAGGTATGTAGATGATATATTCTATAGTAATATTTGCACTTGGTTTCATTTGTAAAAAATATTATATATATATATATTGTATATAAATAATATTAATATTTCTGTAATATAATGGTTTGTTAAATCTGTTTTATGTTGAGTTGCTTGTATTTCTTTATGAACAATTTTGTAACCTTATATGTAGATTTCAACAGTAGTATTTGAAAGAAGCTCATAGTTGTGGACCATGATCTTGTGTTATGTGTTACACATTATAAATTGAGGATGTGATACAAAATTCAGAATAATTAATTTTGAATACCTGATTTGTCAAGAAATCATTAAAACTGAATAATGTTTTGGTCTCAGTACTGAAGTCTTTATCACGTTCAATCAGAATACACACACAGATAAAAGTGTTACCCGGGACAGTGCAATCCGTGGAAGTGTAAATTCCAGTACTATCAACTCTTCTAAAAATATCTTTAAAATAGATAATGAAGAACTATAATATACATACATCAAAGTAAGAGGGTAGTACATAATTATCAAGACTGTCACATTTTCTCTTTCTCGACAAATTTTATGTATAAACTAATGTATTGTTTGATTTTATGGTATAGTTTAACTCATTTAATATTTTATGCATGTATGAAATAGATTTTTTTGTTTTTTAAATTAAGATTATGCCTACAAAAAGATTTATTTATATTCCTTTGAATTATTTCTCTGAAATAAGTTCCACAAAGCTTCAGTAACAGGGTTTTTTAAATATATCTAACTTTTAGGAGCCAGGAAAGTAGCTTAATCTAATGAGGAGTAACATAACATAATATTTTGGGACAACATGGGACCTATTGGTCCATCTTGGCTGTTCCATCTTCAAAACTAAATTAAAATGATTAAAAAACTCAGCCCTTTTCATTCATATACTTATCAAGCTTTTTCTTAAACTGACTTAAATTTACTGCCTCTACAACATCTGAAGGCATCCCATTCCAAAGGCCAACCACTCTGTTAGAAAAATAAAACTGTCTTAGCT